>NC_083235.1:10508755-10750041 GCF_032191835.1 Heteronotia binoei | reverse complement strand
AAATGCATGTTTGACACCCCTGATCTAAACTTCCTCCTCTTTCTTTGCACAGGATGAGGCCCTGAGTTAAAGTTCTGGGGCTGAGCTCCGTGCCCCCAGCGGGGAGCCCTTCCTTTTGGAAAGAAGGGGCCCTAACGCATGTGTGGAGCTGGCAGCGACTTGGTTGGGAGTCCCTAAAGACCCCTGTCTCTTGAAGAGTGGAGACAGCCCTGAGTTACCACCCCGCTGCCTTCAGATGTGGTTCACCTCCATGGGACATCTCTGCCCTCCCAGCAGCATTCTTTGCATTCCAGGATACCAGAGTTCCTTCTCTCCCCCCCCCCCCCTCCTTTTCTTCTCAGTAATTAGCCTGGCTGGATTGCTCGGAGATTGTTCTTCTTTCAGCAGGAGAAGGGTAGGAGCAGCAGCTGGAGTCGGACAGGTTGCCACAGGACTGGTCCAACCCAGCAGGGGTGGCCAAACTGTGGCTCGGGAGCCACATGTGGCTCTTTCACACATATTGTGTGGCTCTTGAAGCCTCTACCGCCCCATCAGCCAGCTTGGAGAAGGCTTTTCTCTCTTGAAATTACTTCTCCAAGGCAAGCCAGCCGGCAGCTTGAATAATACATTAGAATGGCTTTTTTCCACCTCTCTCTTGCTCGTCCCTCCCTCCAGTTTATTATTTATTTATTATTTATTTATTTATTTATTTATTTATTTATTTATTTATTTCTAGACTTATATCCCGCCCTTCCCACCGAAGTGGCTCAGGGCGGCTCACAACATTTCAATTCACACAATTCAACTCAAAACATTTACATAATAAGTTAAAACCATAATTAAAATACAAATAGGAATAAAAAACTTGGCTTTGGTTAGCCAAGTTTGGTGGAGTGGTAAAGTGCATGGCTCTTATCTGGG
Source organism: Heteronotia binoei (assembly GCF_032191835.1). NCBI lineage: Eukaryota > Metazoa > Chordata > Lepidosauria > Squamata > Gekkonidae > Heteronotia > Heteronotia binoei. The sequence goes on along the minus strand of NC_083235.1, from coordinate 10,749,141 downwards.
AGAACCGGATTTGATTCCCCACTCCTCCGCTTGCAGCTGCTGGAATGGCCTTGGGTCAGCCGTAGCTGTCAAAAAAGTTGTCCTTGAAAGGGCAGCTGCTGTAAGAGCTCTTTCAGCCCCACCTACCTCACAAGCTGTCTGGTTTGGGTTTTTTTTTTTGGAGGGGGTGGAAGTAAAGGAGACTGTGACCGCTCTGAGATTCAAAGTATAGAGCTGGATATAAATCCAATTTCTTCTTTTTCTTCTTCTTCCTTCCATCCTCCTTCCTTCCTCCCCTCCCTCTCTTCCTTCCTTCTTTCCCTCCCTCCCTTCCTCCCTCTCTTCCTCCTTTCCTTCCTTCCTTCCTTCCTTCCTTCCTTCCTTCCTTCCTTCCTTCCTTCCTTCCTTCCTTCCTCCCTCCCACCCTTCCTTCCTTCCTTCCTTCCTTCCTTCCTTCCTTCCTTCCTTCCTTCCTTCCTTCCTTCCCCTCAAACATCTGACATGTCTTGCAGCTCTCAAACACTCGATGTTTATTCTATGTGGCTCCTACATTAAGTGAGTTTGGCCACCCTTGGCTTAGAGAGAGACCTTAAAAACCCAGGGGGCTGCTTGTGGGAAACATGTCCGGGAGAACTGATTAACTGTACCAGGAGTTATTGCTTTGTATTGTATTGAATGGCTTTCCCCCCCTGGAACTCTCAAGAGGCAAATGAAGGAGAAACAGACCCGGGTTCTTTGAAACAGTATTATTTTCATGCACTACTTTAAAGCCATTTCCAAACCTTACTAACGATGGGCATGAATCGAAGCACAAATCACGATTCGTACCTAAAATAGCCGCTTTGTGGTTTCTTCCAAATAGGTCCGGGTATTTGGCTATGCATGACTCGTAAAACAAAGCGGTATTTATGGGGGGCGGTTCATCTGAGTCATTATTGGCATGGGACCCTTCTTGCGCATCACTTCCAGGTGACGTCATCACACTGTTCCATACCTTCCCGAACCAAACAAAGCAACGAACCATGATTCGCTCAAGAAAATTTTTAAAACAAACCAAACCACCCCACCACATCAGGCAACAAAATGAACCACCATTTCCCTGTTCCATGCCTGTTCCTACTTTAGACATGTCTCCAATTTCTTGGTGAGAGCCAGTTTGGTGTAGTGGTTAAGTGTGTGGACTCTTATCTGGGAGAACGGGGTTTGATTCCCCACTCCTCCACTTGCACCTGCTGGAATGGCCTTGGGTTAGCCATAGCTCTGGCAGAGGTTGTCCTTGAAAGGGCAGCTGCTGTGAGAGCCCTCTCAGCCCCACCCACCTCACAGGGTGTCTGTTGTGAGGGAGGAAGGTAAAGGGGATTGTGAGCCGGTCTGAGACTCTTTGGAGTGGAGGGCGGGATATAAATCCAATACATCTACCTCACAGGGTGTCTGTTGTGGGGGAGGAAGGGAAAGGAGATTGTGAGCCGCTCTGAGACTCTTCGGAGTGGAGGGCGGGATATAAATCCAATATCTTCTTCATCTTCTTCTTTTTCAGGTATTGCTTTTGGTGCCTAATGCTGAATGGTGACCTATTTTTTAACATAGTTTGTGGGATCAAAGATTGTCATGCTCTTCTGGTATCCCTCGTGAACTTTTAGCCTTTTTTTTTTTTAGAACTTTGTTTCTACAATGAGGTTTCTGGACTCCGTTCCGATGGGTTCCCCCCGCAAAAAAAAGAGCCCAAAAAGAGGGGTAGCCATGTTTGGCTGCAAAAAATACACCAGAGTCATTTGTATGTTCAGTACCGCCAAATCGCTTCGAACTTATGGCAACCCTACGGGTTAATGTCCTCCAAAAAATCCTTAATACAGTTGCACAAGACAGGGAAGGAGAAATGGCATACAGGACTTTTTGGTAGAAAAAGCCCAGCAGGAACTCATTTGCATATTAGGCCATGCCCCTTGACATCACCATTGTTTCACAAAGGGCTTTTTTGTAGGGGGAAAAAGAAGTGTTCTTGTCCATTCCTGCTCAAAAAAAACCCTGACGGTGTATACAAATAGCCACAGAACATAAAACACTAACATACCCCCCCAAAAAAATCTCAAGTCCATATAAAGCAATATAACCATTAGTGCCAGGAAATGACACTCATATCCATGTAGGGTGGCCAATCCCCAGGTGGGGGCAGGTGATCCCCTGGTTTAGAGGCCCTCCCCCCCACTTCAGGGTCATCAGAAAGCAGTGGGAGGGGAGGGAAATGTCTGCTGGGAACTCTACTATTCCCTAGGGAGATTTATTCCCATCGAAAATAATGGAGAATTGATCCATGGGTAACTGGGGCTCTGTGGGGGCTGTTTTCTGAGGTAGAGGCACCAAATTTTCAGTATAGCATCTAGTGCCTCTATTCAAAATATGCCCCAAGTTTCAAAACGATTGGACCAGGGGGTCCAATTCTATGAGCCCCAAAAGAAGGTGCCCCTATCCTTCATTATTTCCTATGGAAGGAAGGCACTGAAAAGGTGTGCTGTCCCTTTAAATGTGATGGCCAGAACTCCCTTTGGAGTTCAATGATGCTTGTTACAGCCTTGATCTTGGCTCCACCCCTAATGTCCTCTGGCTCCACCCCCAAAGTCCCCAGATATTTCTTAAATTGGACTTGGCAACCCTATATCTATGCAATGATGTTCCAGTAGTCCACAAAGTTCATAATAAAGGCCCCAAATACTTTATTCTCTATTTCAATTTTAAAAATCTTCTACAGATGGTATATGCTTCAGTTCTTAAATGGGACGCGGAACAGAGGACTGCTGTAGCCTATGGTCTGCTGTTATGTCTGATCCTCCTACCACAGACAGCTCCACCTAAACCCAGACTCAATCCATGTGCAAGGTTAGACACCTTATCTAACCTTGCTTATTGATCGAGCCTGGGTTTAGGTTCAGCCGGGTTTAGGGTGAGTTCTGGCACCTATTTTTCCTTCCTTCCTTCCTTCCTTCCTTCCTTCCTTCCTTCCTTCCTTCCTTCCTTCCTTCCTTCCTTCCTTCCTTCCTCCCTCCCTCCCTCCCTCCCTCCAACATTTGACATGGGGCTCTTGGGGCTCGCAAACATCTGATATTTAGTCTGTGTGGCTCTTACATTAAGCAGGTTTGGCCACCCCTCCTCTATTAAAGCATTATACCCCGCTGAGGCCCCTCTCTTTCCCAAACCCCGCCCACTCTGGGTTCCACTCCCAAAATCTCCAGGTATTTCCCAACCCAGAACTGGCAGACCAAGAGATGGCTCTACTTGCTTTCGTTGACAACCCGTGTCTGAGCGTATACAAGGGCCAATACGTAGAAGAAGAAGAAGATATTGGATTATATCCCGCCCTCCAAAGAGTCTCAGAGCAGCTCACAATCTCCTTTCCCTTCCTCCCCCACAACAGACACCCTGTGAGGTAGATGAAGATATTGGATTTATATCCCACCCTCTACTCCGAAGAGTCTCAGAGTGGCCTACCATCTCCTTTCCCTTCCTCCCCCACAGCAGACACCCTGTAAGGTGGGTGGGGCTGGAGAGGGCACTCACAGCAGCTGCTCTTTCAAGGACAGAGTCTCAGAGCGGCCTACAATCTCCTTTCCCTTCCCCCCCCCACAGCAGACACCCTGTGAGGGGGGTGGGGCTGGAGAAGGCTTTCACAGCAGCTGCCCTTTCAATAGGGTTGCCAAGTCCAATTTAAGAAATATCTGGGGACTTTGGGGGTGGGGCCAGGAGTCTTTGGGGGTGGATCCAGGAGACATTTGGGGCGGAGCCGAGAGCAATTATGACAAGCATAATTGAACTTCAAGGGAGTTCTGGCCATCACATTTAGAGGGACTGCACAAATTTTTAAATGCCGTCCTTCCATAGGAAATAATGGATCAGGGCACCTTCTTTTGGGGCTCATAGAATTGGACCCCCTGGTCCAATCTTTTTGAAACTTGGGAGGTATTTTGGGGAGAGGCACTAGATGCTATACTGAAAATTTGGTGCCTCTATCTCAAAAAACAGCCCCCCCAGAGCCCCCGATACCCGCGGATCAATTCCCCATCATTCCCTATGGGAATCATTCATAGAGGTGCATGATGGCTCTGGGGGCGGGGCTTCCCCCCGCCAGCCAGCTGGCTGGGGGAGGGGGGAAGCCTGTAAAACTGGGGGATCCCCCTCTGGGACCTGGGGATTGGGAAGCCTACCTTTCAACGACAACCTCTGCCAGAGCTATGGCTGACCCAAGGCCATTCCAGCAGCTGCAAGTGGAGGAGTGGGGAATCAAACCCGGTTCTCCCAGATAAGAGTCCACACACTTCACCATTACACCAAACTGGCAAAGGACTTTTTTTCTGTAGCAGGAACGCCTTTGCATATTGGGCCACACCCCCTGATGTAGCCAATCCTTCTGGAGCTGACAGTAGCCCTTGTAAGAAGAGCCCTGCAAGCTCTTGAAGGATTGTCTCCCTCAGGGGTGATTGACCTAATATTCAAAGGAGCTCCTGTTACAAAAAAAGCCCTGTGTTTGTATTCTTTACTGGAACACTCGTTCTAATTTCACTTGACAAGGTAAATCTTTTTTTTATTTTTTAGCACTGTAAAGAAAAGCGCTTTTCTAAAAATAAAATCAAAGGATCGTTGATGAGTATTATGGGAACAATGTGAAGCCACCACTTGCCAAAGTCAGTGTTTTCACACCTTGGCCGAGAACTGAAGTGTGACTTTGGGCAACCTGGAGGACCTGAGTCGGCCTGATGGAATTTTCAATCTCTGAGAAGCTTCCCCCACCCCCAGGCAGCTGCAGAACAATCCCTGGATGAGGAGAGCGGGCAGCCAGCCAGCCACCAGGGGCTTTGCCACACCCCCAGCAGCCCTCATTCACCCCTGGAGAAGCCCACGCCACCCTTTCTCCACTTCTTATGTGATTTGGGGTGGCAGGTGGCTTGCTGGCCTTTTGACTGTGGGGGGGGGGGAGGCAAGGAGAGCCCCAGGTGAGCGAGGCCTGCTTAGGCTGCCTGGATCTCTAGCCAGCCCAAGCAGGCCTCGCTCGCCCAGGGCTCTCCTTTCTTGCGTCAGGTTGCAGTTCCGGCTGGCTTGGTGTCAGGGTGTGTGGCTAGGGTTGCCAGTCCCCAGGTGGGAGCAGGGGATCCTCCGGCTTGGAGACCCTCCCCACCGCTTTAGGGTAATCAGAAAGTGGGGTGGGGGAGGAAAATGTCTCCTGGGCATTCCGTGATTCTCCATGCAAACCGATTCCCATAAAGTATAATGGAGAATTGATCCACATGTGTCTGCGGCTCCTGGGGGGTTGTTTTTTGAGGTAGTGGCACCAAATCTGCAGCATAGCATCCAGCGCCTCTCCCCAAAATACCCTCTAAGTTTCAAAAGTATTGGACCAGGAGGTTCAATTCTATGAGCCCCAAAAGTAGGTGTGCAGTCCCTTTAAATGTGATGGCCAGAACTCCCTTTGGAGTTTCATTATGCTTGTCACACTCTTGCTCCTGGCCCCACCCCCCAAAGTCTCCTGGCTCCACCCTCAAAGTCCCCAGATATTTCTTGAATTGGACTTGGCAACCCTACATGACACGAGTCCATATAGGGTTTCCAAGTCCAATTCAAAACATATCTGGGGATCTTGGGGGTGGAGCCAGGAGACATTGGGGGTGGAGCCAGGAGCAAGAGTGTGACAAGCATAATGAAACTCCAAAGGGAGTTCTGGCCATCACATTTAAAGGGACCGCACACCTTCTCGATGCCTTCCCTCCCTTTAAAATAATGGATAGGGGCACCTTCTTCAGGGGCTCATAGAATTGGACCCCCAGGTCCAATCCTTTTGAAACTTGGAGGATGTTTTGAGGAGGGGTACCAGATGCTATGCTGCAAATTTGGTATTTCTACCTAAAAAAAAACAGCCCCCCCAGAGCCCCAGATGCCCGCAAATCAATTCACCATTATACCCTATGGAAATCGGTCTCCAAAGGGAATAATGGAGTGCCCAGCAGACATTTCCCTTCCCCCCTCTGCTTTCTGATAACTTTGAAGTGGGGGAAGGCCTCCAAACCGGGGGATCCCCTGCCCCCACCTGGGGATTAGAATACAATCCGAGAGAGGCCACTATAACGGATAACGCAACAAAAAATGCGAGCTAGTGACCAATTTACTAAGAAGTATATAGAAACCAGTCCAAATGTCCAAAACATGTATATTCAAGTCCCAAAGTAGGGTGGTGACAAGCCAATCGATTAAGTGCTTGTTTCTTGAAGTCTGATGAAGACTGGAAAGAAACAAGTACTTAATGGACTGATTTCTATATACTTCTTAGTAAATTGGTCACTAGCTCGCATTTTTTGTTGTGTTACCCACCCGGGGATTGGAAACCCTAGGTCCATACCTGGAAGAATACCTATATCTGAATTTTCACAGGTGAGCCCCAACCAGAGGAGTTCTCCCTTCTCCCCTCCCCGCCTTTAACATTAATTTTTGTATGAGCAGTTTTAACCGTATTTCAGTTAACACCCCAGGCATAGCAGAATATGCATAGCGACGTCTGGAAAAAATATCTGGAGTTACCGGGGAAACCATCCGTGATTAGGAGGAAATACCAACGCAGATGTTAAATACACACCTTTTCACATTTTCCAGGGCTCAGCCCGCTGGCACTGAAAAGAGGCACAGGTGGTGGAGGAGAGGCGCTTCACTCCCCGGTTCGAGACTAAGGAGGCGAGATTTTCCGCACGCCTTCCCCGACCGACTTCTCCGTGGGCCCCGTTGGCTTGAAGGCATGGGCTTAGAGGAGTGTGGATAGTTTCTATAATATAGTGCAGGGGTGGCCAAACTGTGGCTCGGGAGCCACATGTGGCTCTTGAAGCCTCCGCTGCCCCATTAGCAGGCTTGGAAAAAACACTGGTCTCTTTAAATCTTTAAAGCCAGCCATCAGCTTGGAGAATGCATTTAAAGTTAAAGCTGCTTTCTTCCCATCTCTCTCTCCCCCATCGTCCTTCCTTCCTTCCTTCCTTCCTTCCTTCCTTCCTTCCTTCCTTCCTTCCTTCCTTCCTTCCTTCCTTCCTTCCTTCCTTCCTGTTTGGAGAGCCAGTTTGGTGTAGTGGTTAAGTGTGCGGACTCTTATCTGAGAGAACCGGGTTTGATTCCCCACTCCTCCACTTGCACCTAGCATGGCCTTGGGTCAGCCATAGCTCTGGCAGAGGTTGTCCTTGAAAGGGCAGCTGCTGTGAGAGCTCTCTCAGCCCCACCCACCTCACAGGGTGTCTGTTGTGGGGGAGGAAGGGAAAGGAGATTGTGAGCCGCTCTGAGACTCTTCAAAGTGGAGGCAGGATATGAATCCAATATCTTCTTTTTCTCCTTCCTTCCTTCCTTCCTTCCTTCGCTCCCCCCTCCCTCCCTCCCTCCCTCCCTCCCTCCCTCCCTTCCTTCCTTCCTTCCTTCCTTCCTTCCTTCCTTCCTTCCTTCCTTCCTTCCTTCCTTCCCTCCCCCCTCCCTCCCTCCCTCCCTCCCTCCCTTCCTTCCTTCCTTCCTTCCTTCCTTCCTTCCTTCCTTCCTTCCTTCCTTCCTTCCTTCCTTCCTTCCTTCCTTCCTTCCTTCCTTCCTTCCCTGCAGTCCTCAGACATCTGACGTTCATGTCTTGTGGCTCTCAAACATTTTACATTTATTCTATGTGCCTCTTACGTTAAGCAAGTTTGGCCACTTCTGATATAGTGGGTTCTATGAAGAAAGAGCCCCGTGACGCAGAGTGGTAAAGTTGCAGTACTGCAGTCGGAGCCCTCTGCTCACGACCTGAGTTCGATCCCAGCGGAAGCTGGTTCAGGTAGCCGGCTCCAAGTTGACTCAGCCTTCCATCCTTCTGAGGTCGGTCAAAGGAGTCCCCAGCTTGCCGGGGGGGAAGCATAAATGACTGGGGAAGGCAATGGCAAACCACCCCGTTAAAAGTCTGCCGTGAAAACGTGAAAGCAACGTCACCCCAGAGTCGGAAACGACTGGTGCTTGCACAGGGGACTACCTTTACCTTTTTTTTTTAATGCATTGAAGAGGCAAGGTGGTAGTGATCATAGCTCTTTTATTTGGGACAGCGTGGCATAGGGCTGCACTCAAAGACTGGAGAACTGGGCCAACTACATACAACTCAGGGTTCCCACGCAAGCACGTGATTGGACCATTCAAACCTGCAGGGGGCCCGTGATTGGAGCAGGGATTTGGATCCTGTTGCCCATTGTTCCCGAGTCCCCAAGCTCCATTCTTATGGCTCCAATGAGCCGGGCAGGAACGATCTTTTAAGTCTTCACTAGAGTCCACATACACGACAGTTTCTGACAGCCAGGGACCTGTTATGTGTCACCCACAGGCCTGTTGGAGGAGATGAGACATGTCCAGTTATGAGCGGTCAACCTGATGTGTCCGAAACCACCGACAGTCATTGAAACATTAAGACTTTAAATTTAACAACTGGAATATAGCTAGGATTGCCAATCCCCAGTTGAGGACAAGGGATCCCCCGGTTTGGAGGCCCTCCCACTGCTTCAGAAAGTGGGAGAGATATTGCTGCTGGGCACTCCATTATTCCCTATGGAGACCCAATTCCCATAGGGTATAATGGAGAATTGATCTGTGGGTATCTGGGGCTTCAGTGGAGCTGTTTTTTTTAGATAGAGGTACCAAATTTTCAGCATAGCATCCGGTGCCTCTCCTCAAAACACTCCCCAAGTTTCAAAAAGATTGGACCAGGGGGTCCAAATCTACGAGCCCCCAAGGAAGGTGCCCCTATCCTCCATTATTTTCTATGGAAGGAAGGCATTAAAAAGGAGCACAGCCAGGCCTCAGATTCAGTGGGAGCTCACAGGAGCACAGCTCCTGAACCTTTCTGAGAGTTCCACCTCCTCCTTCTGAGAGTTCCACCTTCTTGTCCATTGAATAGTATGTGCGGCTGCATAACAATCCCTGGATGAGCTCCGTCACCTCTTTTTCTACACCTCTGAGCGCAGCCCTTTTCAATGTGATGCCAGGGGGAGTGGTCTAATATGCATATGAGTTCCTGCTGGGCTTTTTCTACAAAAAAAGCCCTGTGTGAAACAATGGTGATGTCGGGGGGGAGGGTGTCAGACCCAGAGCCAAGGAAAAGTCAAGTAGAGTTCAAGATCTTTTTTTCAGCTTCATGGGCATACACACGCATTGTCAGAACTGGCAAGCCCGCCAGTTCTCCCAACTTATTAAACCTTTTGCCCTGGCCATTATAATTCAAGGCCAAAGCGCGCCAAGCTAAAGTGGGGGGTTTGCACAGGCTTTCTATTAAGCTCTCATCACCACAGGTGTCCTTATCAGTTCTTAGATCGCATCTCCTCCTGTTCGCGGCCTTGGTTACCTAGCAACTAGCCAGCTCCCAGACATACCATCCTCCCTTCAGATAAGCAACAAGCAGCAACTACATCAAAGCTGCATAGCTAGCACAACCACAGTATCGTATAGCTGGATACATATGGCAAGAGGAACAAGATAGAGTGACTCTTGACAGTGTGGCCTAATATGCATAGGAGTTCCTGATGCCAGGGGGTGTGGCCTAATATGCATGTGAGTTCCTGCTGGGCTTTATCTACCAAAAAAAGCCTGTGTGAAACAACGGCGATGCTAGGGGTGTGGTCTAATATGCATATGAGTCCCTGCCGGGCTTTTTCTACAAAAAAAAAAGCCCTGTGTGGAACAATGGTGATGTCAGGGGGTATGGCCAAATATGCAGATGAGTTCCTGCTGGGCTTTATCTATCAAAAAAAGCTCTGTGTGAAACAATGGTGATGTCAGGGGCGTGTGGCCTAATATGCAGATGAGTTCCTGCTGGGCTTTTTCTACAAAAAAGCCATGTGAAACAATGGTGGTGTCAGGGGGTGTGGCCTAATATGCAGATGAGTTCCTGCTGGGCTTTTCCTACAAAAAAGCCCTGTGTGGAACAATGGTGATGTCAGGGGGTGTGGCCTAATATGCTTATGAGTTCCTGCTGGGCTTTTTCTACCTAAAAAAGCCCTGCCCCTCATCATCTTGGTCACCCCACCCCCCTGTACTTCCACAGCTCTGCCGTTACCTTTTCGAGATACGGTGACCGGAACGACTCCGGGAATTTCCCAAGCTGGAGTTGGCAACTTTAAACCCAAAGGTCAGGAGCTGGAGACAGGGTTGCCAAGTCCAGTTCAAGAAATATCTGGGGACTTTGGGAGTGGAGCCAGGAGCAAGGTTGTGACAAGCATAACTGAACTCCAAAGGGAACATAAGAACATAAGAGAGATCCATGTTGGATCAGGCCAATGGCCCACCCAGTCCAACACTCTGCATCACACAGTGGCCAATACATACACACACTGTGGCTAATAGCCACTGATGGACCTCTGCTCCATATTTTTATCTAACCCCCTCTTGAAGCTGTCTATGCTTGTAGCTGCTACCGCCTCCTGTGGCAGTGAATTCCACATGTTAATCACCCTTTGGGTGAAGAAGTACTTCCTTTTATCTGTTTTAAACCTGACTGCTCAGCTGAGCTCTGGCTATAATATTTAAAGGGACTGCACACCTTTTAAAATCCCTTCCCTCCATTGGAAATAATCTAAGACAGGGGCACTTTCTTCTGGGGCTCATAGAATCGGACCCCCTGGTCCAAACCTTTTGCCACTTGGAGGGTATTTTGGGGAGAGGCACTGGATGCTGCGCTGAAAATTTGGTGCCTTTATCTCAAAGCATAGTCCCCCCCCCAAAGCCCCAGATTCCCACAGAACAATTCTCCACTATACCCTATGGGAATCAGTCTCCACAGGGAATAATGGGAGTGCCTAGCAGACATTTCTGGTGAATCTGAAGCAGGGCGGAGGGCTTCCAAACTGCCCCCACCTGGGGATTGGCAACCCTAGCTGGAGAACTTCAGCCTACAGCAAAACCTTCACCTGGGGGAGAGGACCGTATCTGTGGGAGGCCCTGAAGGGGGGGGGCAGCGAAACCTCTGCAGTAATGACCTCCAGATGTGCTCCAGACGGCCTTTGGTCTTGGGGTCTTTTCGCTCCGGGTCTCTCTCCGCTGCTGACACATAAAAGCCTGACAGGGGGAGGTCCTGAAGGCAGCTGTGGGTGGCCACCCCTTGACTGGGCACGCGGCCAGCCCAAGGGGGCTGCGATGGAGGCCCGCCAGGACAGGCCTAGGGAAGGCAGGGAGGGATTAGACCAGAGTTGAAGCCAATTTCACGGGGTGAGGCAAGACTGATTGCTTACTGGAATATCAAATTTGCATCGGGTGTAAACCAGCATCTTTGACTCCGACTGGTTAAAATTTCAGAGTTCCAACTTGGGGTTTCAGGTCGGGCTATTTGGGTTTGGCGTTGTCAGTGGGAGACTGTGCTTGCCAGGTCCTCCTGATACCGACAGGGGATGGAGGAGAAGCTTGCTAGAGCCGGTTGGGTTGCCAGTCCCCAGCTGGGTAAAGGGAAAGAGGTCACTAGTAAGATAAAGAAAGCACCACCGACGTTATAGTGACCGAATAACTAAGAATGCATTGAAACAAAATCATACAGATATGTTCACAGAAGACTAAATAGCAATAATTCCCCCAAAGTTTCACAATTCCAGTGACCAATGCATACATTTATCCATAACGTTTTGAGAGGGTTGGGAAGGTAGAGAAGAAGACTTCAGATTTATACCCCGCCCTTCTCTCTGAATCAGAGTCTCAGAGCGGCTTTGTTGTTGTTCAGTAGCATCATCTTTTAAGACTTTGAATAGCTCAACTGGGATACCGTCATCTCCGCTCGCTTTGTTGTTAGTAATGCTTTCTAAGGCCCATTTGACTTCACACTCCAGGATGTCTGGCTCAAGGTCGGCGATTTCGCTGTCATGGTTGTCAAGGACATTGAGATCCATCTTGCATAATTCTTCTGTGTATTCTTGCCACCACTTCCTGATCTCTTCTGCTTCTGTTAGGTCCCTACCATTTTTGTCCTTTATCATGGCCATCTTTGCACAAAACGTTCCCTTGATTTCTCCAATTTTCTTGAAGGGCGTTTTCGCACTGACCTTATTCAGCAGCGACGCCCCTCTTCAGCACGCAGGATCTGCGCGGATTTCACACTAATTGCCGCGGAACACCCGGAAGAGCCGGAAAGTCCCGCGGCTTTTGCGGCGCAAACGGAAACCGCCAAAACCCAGTTTCTATTTGCGCCGCAAAAGCCACGGGGCTTTCCGGCTCTTCCGGGTGCTCCGCGGCAATTAGTGCGAAATCCGCGCAGATCCTGCACGCTGAAGAGGGGCGTCGCTACTGAATAAGGTCAGTGCGAAAACGCCCGAAGAGATTTCTTGATTTCATGAAGAGCATCTTATGATCTCTTTAACCACCTTCCCTCACAACAGACACCCTGTGGGGTGGGTGGGGCTGAGAGAACTCTCTCAGAAGCTGCCCTTTCAAGGACAATTCTGCAAGAGCTATGGCTGACCCAAGGCTATTCCAGCAGCTGCAAGTGGAGGAGTGGGGCATCAAATCCGATTCTCCCAGATAAAAGTCCACACACTTAACCACTGCACCGAACTGGCGCTCCAAGAAGTAGATATTGGATTTATATCCCACCCTCCACTCCGAATCTCAGAGCAGCTCACAATCTCTTTTACCTTCCTCTCCCACAACAGACACCCTGTGACATAGGTGGGGCTGAGAGAGCTCTCTCAGAAGCTGCCCTTTCAAGGACAGCTCTGCTAGAGCTATGGTTGACCCAAGGCCATTCCAACAGCTGCAAGGGGAGAAGTGAGGAATCAACCCAGTTCTCCCAGATAAGAGTCCGCACACTTCACCACTATCCCAAACTAAAGAAGGCAGAGAAGGAAGTACTTTTCTCCCTTTCTCACAATAGAAGAACTCGTGGGCACCCAATGAAATTGCTGAGTAGAACAGATAAAAGGAAAGACAAATCCCACCTGGAGCTTGGCCCAAAAACTTGGGAAGTACTCATTTAAAAGTCAAAATACTGAGAATAAAACTTTCTCGGTCTTAAAGGTGCCACTGGATTCAAGTTTTGTTTTCCAGAAAGAACAGTTATGTAAAATGGTGGGCTAATATGGATTGCAAATAAAGTGTGGTTGTTTTTTAAAAAATTGGTGGATTTCCAAAGGCATTTTGCTCGTCTTCCGGGGATGAATTTCAGCTTTTGGAACACATATGAGCCAATATTGCTTTAAAAAAAACCCTCTCCTTTTTCATGTTCTTGGTGTCATGGTGCTCCTGCTATATTATGCATACGGTGCATCACACTGTGAAATCAAGATGGAAATCAAGTAAAAGAAGGATGAAATGAAATCGTAAGTCAGCTGTCTCACTTGGCCATCAATCCATTCAGAAACTCTCTGCAAGCATGTTGAAACTGTTTTCCCCATCAGTCCGAAACCTGATATGTGAAGTTAAAAATGGACTTTTGTAAGTCTTACAGATGTACGCTAGCGCTGAGAGAAGGGCTGAACATCCAATCATAGAGATGTCCTTTTGGTGACTCATGGACGTCTTGCATTTCTTCTGTTTACTGCCGTGTAAGCGAATGCCTACAAGTGGTCTTTGTCCAGTGGATGGAAACCTTTTGTTGAGGCAAACTGCATTAGAATTCAGAGCATGAGATCAACAGAGAGCCATTTTAAGAAAGTCTGTCTATTTACATAACTGAAAATACCCAACAGAAGAACATAAGAGAAGCCATGTTGGGCCAGGCCAATGGCCCATCCAGTCCAACACCCTGTGTCACACAGTGGCAAAAAAAACCCTCAGTGCCATCAGGAGGTCCACCAGTTGGACCAGAACAATAGAAGCCCTCCCACTGTTCCCCTCCCCCAAGCACCAAGAATCTAGAGCTTCACTGCCCCAGAAAGAGAGTTCCAGCAATACGCTGTGACTAATAGCCACTGATGGACCTCTGCTCCATATGTTGATCCAATCCCCTCTTGAAGTTGGCTATGCTTGAGGCTGCTACCACCTCCTGTGGCAGTGAATTCCAAGTGTTAATTACCCTTTGGGTGGAGAGGTTAGAACGGATAAAAGGAAGTCCTTCTTCACCCAAAGGGTGATTAACTTGTGGAATTCACTGCCACAGGAGGTGACGGCAGCTACAAGCATAGCCAGCTTCAAGAGGGGTTTGGATAAAAATATGGAGCAGAGGTCCATCAGTGGCCATTAGCCACAGCATATTATTGGAACTGTCTGGGCAGTGATGCTCTGTATTCTTGGAGCTTGGAGGGGGGCAAAGTGGAGGGGCTTCTAGCCCCACTTGTGAACCTCCTGATGGCACTTGGGGGTTTTTTTGCCCCTGTGTGACACAGAGTGTTGGACTGGATGGGCCATTGGCCTGATCCAACATGGCTTCTCTTATGTTCTTATGTGACACAGAGTGTTGGACTGGATGGGCCATTGGCCTGATCCAACATGGCTTCTCTTATGTTCTTATGTGTGTCACAGAGTGTTGGACTGGATGGGCCAGTGGCCTGATCCAACATGGCTTCTCTTATGTTCTTAAGTCCTTAATTTTATCCATTCTAACTTGACTACTCAGCAATTTCATTGAGTGCCCATGAGTTCTCATATTGTGAGAAAGGGAGAAAAATACATCTTTCTCTACATTTTCTATCTTCTAGACCAGGGGTGGCCAATGGTAGCTCTCCAGATGTTTTTGCCTACAACTCCCATCAGCCCCAGCCAGCATGGCCAACGGGTGGGGCTGATGGGAGTTGTAGGCAAAAAAACATCTGGAGAGCTACCATTGGCCACCCCTGTTCTAGACCAGGGGTGTTGAACTCATTTGTTATGAGGGCCAGATCCAACATAAATGAGACCTTGTCAGGCCAGGCTATGTTGGGTTTGGCCATATTTGTACCTATTTAAGATCAGGTAACAGAGATATAAACTTTATAAAGGAAACAGAAAAACACAATTAAAGATGAAGAAAAAATTAAAACATGCTGACATTAGCACTTGCTGGTCTTAAAGGTGCTTTCTTTGTATTTCTCCCATAGGATCCAGAGAACTGAGCAAAGAAAGCTCTGGCTCTTTCCTTCCTTCCCCAGGGGACCAGGAGGGGGAGGAGCCTCAGCCAATAGAAGGAAGAGAGGCTTGGCTCAGTAGCTCTGCTGTGTGATTGAGAGAGCCTGGCAAAGTAAGCTCTGCCTTTCCCCCCCCGCCTCCCCAAGGGAGGAGCCTCAGCCAATGGAGAAAATAGAGGCTTTCCTCTGCAGCTCCTGTGCGATTGAGCAAGCCTGGCAAAGCAAACTGTGATGCAGAAGGAAGCAAGAGAGGGAGAGAAGGAAGCAGATGACAGCCCTCAGAGACTTGATAGGAGCCCTCTGGGGGACTGATTTGGCCCCTGGGCTGCATGTTTGACACCCCTGTTCTAGACACTCTCAAAACGTTAGGGATAATTGATGCATTGGTTCCTACCGAACACTTATGAAACCAGACCCTCAGTCCATAAGCATCTGTGTTGTCTGCTCAGACTGGCAGCATCTCTCCAAGGTCTCCGGCTGAGGTCTTTCATGTCACCTATAACCTGATCCTTTTACCTGGAGATGCCAGTAATTTTTGTCCACCATTTTTGTCTTTTCTAGCATATCTTGTTTTCTCACAATGCGGCCAAAGTACAATAGCTTCATTTTATTCATGTTTGCTTCTACAGAGTGAGAACTTCAGGCTTGATTTGATCCTCACACTGCTGCTTTGTCTTTTGGGTGGTCCACGATAGCTTCAAAACTCTCCTTCAATGTCACATTTCAGATGAATTAATTTTCTTCCTTTCAGTACATCTAATCCAGCTAGGGTTGCCAAGTCCAATTCAAGAAATATCTGGGGACTCTGGAGGTGAAGGCGGCCCCGTGGCGCAGAGTGGTAAAGTAGCAGTACTGCAGTACTGTGGTCTGAACTCTCTGCTCACAACCTGAGTTCGATTCCGGCGGAAGCTAGATTCAGGTAGCCAGCCCAAGGTTGACTCAGCCTTCCAACCTTCCGAGGTCGATCAAATGAGTCCCCAGCTTGCTGGGGGGGGGGGGAGCGTAAAAAACTGGGGAAGGCAATGGCAAATCACCCCGTTAAAAGGTCTGCCGTGAAAACGTTGTGAGAGCAACGTCACCCGAGAGTCGGAAACGACTGGTGCTTGCACAGGGGACCTTTCCTTTCCTTGGAGGTGGAGACATTGGGGGTGGGGCCAGGAGCGAGGTTGTGACAAGCATAATTCAACTCCAATGAGAGTTCTGGTCATCCCATTTAAAGGGACCAAACACCTTTTAAATGTCTTCCCTCCACTGGAAACAATTAGGGATAGGGGCACCTTCTTTGGGGGCTCATAGAATTGGACCCCCTGGTCCAATCTTTTTGAAACTTGGAGGGTTCTTTGAGGAGAGGCATCTGCTGCTATGTCACAAATTTGGTGCCTCTGCCTCAAAAGACAGGGGCCCCCAGAGCCCCAGATACCCACAGATCCATTCTCCATTATACCCTGTGAGAATAAGTCTCCGTAGGGAACAATGGAGTGCCCAGCAGACTCCCCAATTTTCTGATGACCCTGAAGTGGGCAGAGGGCCTCCAAACCGGGGGATCCCCTGCCCCCACCTGGGGATTCCGTAAAGAAGGAAACGTGTGGTGTGGAGTTTAGGCAAAGCAAGAAAAACAGTAGTAGTGCTGCTCCTTCGCCTGCTGAATCACTCTTCGAAGAGGAACAGGCGGGCTATATGCGTCTCTCGGCAGAAAGACAAGACGACAGCGGAGTTTCCTACCCGGCAACATTTAAAGTTTGAGTTTCTAGTAAGGACTGTTTATTCGCTTTGAAGGACACTTAAGAATCACAGCGATAAAGTGTTGTGCACCTTATAGTGCAACGTTTGGCGCACGGTGTTTTTCTTGCTTGGCCCACCTGGGGATTGGCAACCCTCGCTGCATCGGAGGTCTCTCTCTCCCCCCCCTCCCCCACTCCGTAATCTTCTTCTAGCTGGCCAAGCAACTGAGGTTGATGGGATTAGGGCGGAGGGAGGGGCTACTTGCCCCCTGGCTACAGAGAAGGGGAGGTGAGAGGAGCCCGCCCTCTGAGCTGCCTGCAGGGAAGGGCGGGAAACGTGGAGAAGCAGAACCCCCACCCAGTATTGAAGAGGCGGTGTGGATCCAGAGGGGACGAGAGAGAGAGAGAGAGAGAGAGAGAGAGAGAGAGAGAGGTGTTTGCCAAGTATGTTTGCCAACTCTGGGATGATAACTCCTAGCGTTTTGGGGGGATGGGTCATGGGAGGGGAGGGTTTGGGGAGAGCAGGGACTTCAATGGAATATAATAAGAACATAAGAGAAGCCATGTTGGATCAGGCCAATGGTCCATCCAGTCTAACACTCTGTGTCACAGAAGAACATAAGAGAAGCCATGTTGGATCAGGCCAATGGCCCATCCAGTCCACTCTGTGTCACACAGGGGCCAAAAAACCCAGGTGCCATCAGGAGGTCCATAAGAACATCAGAGAAGCCATGTTGGATCAGGCCAGTGGTCCATCCAGTCCAACACTCTGTGTCACACAGGGGCCAAAAAAAAAAGGAGGTTCACAAGTGGGGCTAGAAGCCCTTCCACTTTGCCCCCCCCCTCCCCCAAGCACCAAGAATACAGAGCATCACTGCCCCAGACAGTTCCAACAATATGCTGTGGCTAATAGCCACTGATGGACCTCTGCCCCATATTTTTATCCAAACCCCTCTTGAAGCTGGCTATGCTTGTAGTCACCACCACGTCCTGTGGCAGTGAATTCCACGTGTTAATCTTTCTTTGGGTGAAGAAGGACTTCCTTTTATTCGTTCCAACCCTACTGCTCAGCAATTTCATTGAGTTCTTGTATTGTGAGAAAGGGAGAAAAGTACTTCTTTCTCTACTTTCTCCATCCCATGCATAGTCTTGTAAACCTCTATCATGTCACCCAGCAGTCGACGTTTCTCCAAGCTAAAGAGCCCCAAACGTTTTAACCTTTCTTCATAGGGAAAGTGTTCCAAACCTTTAATCCTAGTTGCCCTTTTCTGCACTTTTTCCAGTGTTATAATATCCTTTTTGAGGTGCGGTGACCAGAACTGCACACAGTATTCCAAACGAGACCGCACCATCGATTTATACAGAGGCATTATGATACTGGCTGATTTGTTTTCAATTCCCTTCCTAATAATTCCCAGCATGACGTTGGCCTTTTTTATTGCAATCGCACACTGTCTTGACATTTTCAGTGAGTTATCTACCACGACCCCAAGATCTCTCTCTTGGTCAGTCTTTGCCAGTTCACACCCCATCGACTTGTATTTGTAGCTGGGATTTTTGGCCCCAACGTGCATTACTTTGCACTGGGCCACACTGAACCTCATCTGTCATGTTGACACCCACTCACCCAGCCTCAACAGATCCCTTTGGAGTGCCTCACAATCCTCTCTGGTTTTCACCACCCTGAACAATGTAGTGTCGTCTGCAAACTTAGCCACTACACTGCTTACTCCAAATTATTTATGAACAAATTAAAGAGAATGGGACCCAGTACTGAGCCCTGCGGCACTGCCGACGCAGGGATTCAGGGGTTAGCCTTACAGTGGCTTTCCTCTTTCCTTGAAGGTCGGGGACAAAGGGTGGCGATTGGGGGAGAGCTGTCTCAGAGGCACCCACTTAATTGCGGGGTGCCTCAGGGGGCGGTTCTCTCCCCAATGCTATTTAACATCTTTATGCGCCCCCTTGCCCAGATCGCCCGGGGACATGGGCTGGGGTTGTCACCAGTATGCTGATGACACCCAGCTCTACTTTTTGATGGGAGGCCGGGCCACTGATGCCCCTATAGATCTGGACCGGGCATTGCAAGCCGTTGCTGATTGGATCAAGCTGAGCGGGCTGAAATTGAATCCAGCGAAGACAGAGGCCCTTTGCCTAGGCCGCAGTGTCCCGGAAGGAGGGATTCCCCTTCCAGCTTTTGACGGGATGCCACTGGTACCAGTGCGTGAAGTCAGGAGCTTGGGAGTGCTACTGGAGTCCTCCTTGACAATGGAGGCCCAGATAGCGGCCACTGCCAAATCCACCTTTTTTCATCTTAGACGGGCAAGGCAGTTGGTCCCCTTCTTGGAGCGAGGTGACCTGGCAACAGTGATCCATGCAACGGTCACCTCGAGATTAGACTACTGTAATGCCCTCTACATGGGGCTGCCCTTGTACCGAACACGGAAACTACAGCTAGTGCAGAATGCAGCAGCCGGGCTGCTAGTGGGACTACCCCGGTGGGAACACGTGTGGCCTAGGCTGCGGGAGCTGCACTGGCTGCCAATTGTATACCGGGTTCATTACAAGGTGCTGGTTATCACCTATAAAGCCCTATATGGCCAAGGACCTGCCTACCTCAGGGACCGCCTCTCTCCATATGTTCCCCAGAGAGCACTGCATTCCAGCTCACAAAATCTTTTGGAAATCCCTGGGCCTAAGGAGACCAAACTTAAAACAACTAGGGAGCTGGCCTTCTCTATAAAAGCGCCCCAATGGTGGAATCAGCTGCCGGAAGAGGTGCGGGCCCTGTGGGACCTCAACCAGTTCCGCAGGGCCTGCAAAACTGCCCTCTTCCAAGAAGCCTTCAAGACGAGACCAGACTGAATATTACGCTGCCTGGATAAATAGAGACTGTAGCACCACCGTATTGTTTTAGCTTTTTAACACTAATTTATATTTGTATTTGTATTTATACTGTGAATTGATTTTACCTGTATTGTTATATCATGATACCACATCATGTTTTTGTAAGCCGCCCTGAGCCTGCCCCAGCGGGGAGGGCGGGATATAAATAAAAACTTATTATTATTATTATTATTATTATTATTATTATTATTATTATTATTATTATTATTATTATTACTATTATTATTACATAGACAGGCCTCAGATTCAGCAGGAGCTCACAGGAGCACAGCTCCTGAACCTTTCTGAGGGTTCCACCTCTTCCTCCCCACCTACCTCGTCCGTTGAATAGCAACTGCAGCTGCATAACAATCCCTGGATGAGGAGAGCAGGCAGCCAGCCAGCCCCCAGGGGCTTTGCCACGCCTCCAGCAGGGAGAAGGAAGCATATGACAGCCAGTTGCTCGGGAGCCTGATTCAGCCCCTGAGCCAGATGTTTGACACCCCTGGTCTAGGGCCAGCCCTGGGGGCAGCACGAGATCTCCCCCTTCTCCTCTTGCCTGCCTTCCCGCAGTTCTCACCCCCCAGCAATTTTCCCAAGGAAGCACTGTTTTCACAGCTGCAGCCTCACATGCCTCAGATGTGGCATTCATGACCTCACTCTCTCCCCCCCCCCCACCAACCCAATCACCTTGGTGTCTCGGTCCCTGAGCAGCGAGGGCAGAGAGGCTGAGCTTTCCCAAGCAGCCCCGAGGCCTACCGCTTTCGGCTCCAGAAGAGTCAGGCTGAGGGAGGCACGCAGAAAGGCCCCACAAGCCTTCCGAGAAACCCCTGTGCTGAGAAAGATGGAATCTCGTAGGCTTGCCAGGTCCAATTCAAGAAATATCTGGGGACTTTGGGGGTGGAGCCAGGAGACTTTGGGGGTGGAGCCAGGAGCAAGGTTAAGAACATAAGAGAAGCCATGTTGGATCAGGCCAATGGCCCCTCCAGTCCAACACTCTGTGTCACACAGTGGCCAATATATGTGTGTGTGTGTATACACACACACACATGTACTGTGGCTAATAGCCACTGATGGACCTCTGCTCCATTTTTAACGAATGCCCTCTTAAAGCTGGCTATGCATGTAGCTGCCACCACTTCCGACAAGCAGAGTTGAACTCCATAGGAAGTTCTGGCCATCACATTTGAAGGGACCGCACACCTTTTCAATGCCTTCTCTCCATTGGAAATAATGGAGGATAGGGGCACCTTTTGGGGGGTGCTCAAAAAATTGGACCCCCTGGTCCAATATTTTTTTAAATTTGTAGGGTGTTTTGAGGAGAGGCGCCAGATGTTACGCTGCCGATTTGGTGCCTCTGCCTCAAAAAACAGGGCCTTACCAGAGCCCCAAATACCTGTGGATCAATTCTCCATTATACCCTATGGGAATCAGTCTCCATAGGGAATAATGGAGTGCCCAGCAGACATTTCCCTCCCCCACTCTGCTTTCTGATGACCCTGAAGCAGGGGGAGGGCCTCCAAACCGGGGGATCCCCTGCCCCCACCTGGGGATTGGCAACTCTGAATCTAGGGCTGCCAACCTTCAGATGGAAAACCCTTCCATTTTAAAGCAGTGAGCTCCTGCCTTCTTTGGAATGTTATTGGAGATTTGGGTTCCAGCTTAAGCAGCCAAACTGATCTGATAAAGGACTCCAAAATGCAACCTCAGCGGGGCACAAGGCCACAGAGTCCCCCCTCCAAAGCAGCCCTTTCCTCCAGGGGAACTGAGCTTTGGAGTCTGGAGAGGAGCTGGAATTCCAGGGAATCCCCAGGACCCACCTGGAGGCTGGCATCCCTGAACCTCAGTGGGGTCCAAGCCCACAGAGTCCCCCCTCCAAAGCAGCCCTTTCCTCCAGGGGAACTGATCTCTGCAGTCTGGAGAGGAGCTGGAATTCCGGGGGATCCCCAGGTCCCACCTGGAGGCTGGCATCCCTGAACCTCAGCGGGGCACAAGGCCACAGAGTCCCCCCTCCAAAGCAGCCCTTTCCTCCAGGGGAACTGATCTCTGCAGTCTGGAGAAGAGCTGGAATTCCGGGGGATCCCCAGGTCCCCCCTGGAGGCTGGCATCCCTGAACCTCAGTGGGGTCCAAGGCCACAGAGTCCCCCCTCCAAAGCAGCCCTTTCCTCCAGGGGAACTGAGCTCTGGAGTCTGGAGAGGAGCTGGAATTCCGGGGGATCCCCAGGTCCCACCTGGAGGCTGGCATCCCTGAACCTCAGCGGGGCACAAGGCCACAGAGTCCCCCCTCCAAAGCAGCCCTTTCCTCCAGGGGAACTGATCTCTGCAGTCTGGAGAAGAGCTGGAATTCCGGGGGATCCCCAAGTCCCCCCTGGAGGCTGGCATCCCTGAACCTCAGTGGGGTCCAAGGCCACAGAGTCCCCCCTCCAAAGCAGCCCTTTCCTCCAGGGGAACTGATCTCTGCAGTCTGGAGATTAGCTGGAATTCTGGGGGATCCCCAGGTCCCACCTGGAGGCTGGCATCCCTGAACCTCAGCGGGGCACAAGGCCACAGAGTCCCCCCTCCAAAGCAGCCCTTTCCTCCAGAGGAACTGATCTCTGCAGTCTGGAGATGAACTGGAATTCGGGGGGATCCCCAGGCCTCACCCGGAGGCTGGCATCCCTAAAACATCCCCAGGTTCCCAGACTGCCAGGAACACAGGAAGGGCCCATAAATTTCCACCGACTGATCATTCAGTTAGCTGTCCCTGTCGAGATTTTTTTAAACCACAAACCAGCGCCGACTTCTTGTATAACCAGGTGCCCCTTTGGAACAGCGGCCTTTCAGTGCCAGGCGAGGGATCCATGCTGTATGGCCGTCTCCCAGCCTCTGCAGAAAAGCCTCCGCACTGGAAACATCTACAGGCCCCTGAGCTGCGTGTCCAAGAGAGAGCGGGCAGCCCAGCTGTTTTTTCCACGATCCGTTTCAGTCCTTTGCCAAAGTCTCGGAGCCGAGGAGAGTTGGCCGCCTGCTCTCGCATTGTTGGTTTTGGGCAGGGAAGATGTGTGTTCATGAGGCTGTTGCCAACTCGTCTCCCCCTTCCCCGCCCCTCTATAAGGTCCAGCTTTGCACAGGGTGAGCAGCAGCATTTCAGCGTAACCAAGAGCCAGTTTGGTTAAGTGCACAGGCTCTTGGTGTAGTGGTTAAGTGGGTGGACTCTTATCTGGGAGAACCAGGTTTGATTCCCCACTCCTCCACTTGCACCTGCTGGAACGGCCTTGGGTCAGCCATAGCTATTGCAGGAGTTGTCCTTGAAAGGGCATCTTTTGGGAAGCTCTCTCAGCCTCACCCACCTCACCGGGTTTGATTCCCAACCCCTCCACTTGCAGCTGCTGGAATGGCCTCGAGTCACCATAGCTTTCGCAGAGCTGTCCTTGAAAGGGCAGCTTCTGTCAGAGCACTCTCAGCCCCACCTACCTCACAGGGTGTCAGTTGTGGAGGGAGGGGGGAAGGTAAAGGAGATTGTGAGCCGCTTTGAGACTCTGAGGTTTATGGTGAAGGGCGAGGAATAAATCCAATATCTTCTTCTTTGGGAGAACCGAGTTTTATTCCCCACCCCTCTACATGCAGCTGATGGAGTGACCTTGGTTCAGTCACAAGTTCTCTCAGAGCTGTTCCCTCAAATGCAGTTCTCTCAGAGCTCTCTCAGCCCCATCTACTTCACACAGTTTTTGTTGGGAAGAGGAAGGGACAGGAGATTGTAAACCGCTCTGAGACTCCAAGGGAAAGGTGGGGCATAAATCCAGTCTCCTCCTCCTAGGTGGCAGTGTTTTTAACTTTTCTTAATATTTGTCAAGAGGCCATTTTTAAGAAGCTGTTTGTCCTTGATTCTTTCATTTCTGACAAAAAAAACCAGTTTCTGTCAGAGCTCGGTCAGCCCCACCTACTCACAGGGTGTCTGTTGTGGAGAAGGAAAGGGAGAGGAGACTGCGAGCTGCTCTGAGACGCCAAGAGAAGGGCAGGGTATAAATCCAGTCTCCTTCTCCTCCTCCTCAGAAATGTATCTAAAAAGTGTACATTCACACAAAAGTTTATACCCAGAATTATTGCTGGTTGCTGAGCCAGTTTGGTGTAGTGGTAAAGTGAGTCGACTCTTATCTGGGAGAACTGGGTTTGTTTCCCCACTCCTCCACTTGAACCTGCTGGGAATGGCCTTGGGTCAGCCATAGCTCTGGCAGAGGTTGTCCTTGAAAGGGCAGCTGCTGTGAGAGCCCTCTCAGCCCCACCCACCTCAGAGGGTGTCTGTTGTGGGGGAGGAAGGTAAAGGAGATTGTGAGCCGCTCTGAGACTCTTCAGAGTGGAGGGTGGGATATAAATCCAATATCTTCATCTACCTCACAGGGTGTCTGTTGTGGGGGAGGAAGGTAAAGGAGATTGTGAGCCACTCTAAGACTTTTTGAAGTGGATGGGATATAAATCCAATATCTTCATCTATCTCACAGGGTGTCTGTTGTGGGGGAGGAAGATAAAGGAGATTGTGAGCCGCTCTGAGACTCTTTGGAGTGGAGGGTGGGATATAAAGCCAATATCTTCATCTACCTCACAGGGTGCCTGTTGTGGGGGAGGAAGATAAAGGAGATTGTGAGCCGCTCTGAGACTCTTCGGAGTGGAGGGCGGGATATAAATCCAATATCTTCATCTACCTCACAGGGTGTCTGTTGTGGGGGAGGAAGGGAAAGGAGAATGTGAGCCACTCTGAGACTCTTTGGAGTGGAGGGTGGGCTATAAAGCCAATATCTTCATCTACCTCACAGGGTGCCTGTTGTGGGGGAGGAAGGGAAAGGAGATTGTGAGCTGCTCTGAAACTCTTTGGAGTGGAGGGCGGGATATAAATCCAATATCTTCATCTACCTCACAGGGTGTCTGTTGTGGGGGAGGAAGGGAAAGGAGACTGTGAGCCGCTCTGAGATTCTTCAGAGTAGAGGGCGGGATATAAATTCAGTATCATCCTTATCTTCTTCTTCTCCCTGGCCACTGGCAGGGAGTGGGCGAGGCTGCCAGATCCAAGTTGGGAAACTCCTGGAGGTATGGCGATGAAGCCCAGGGATGACAGGGACCTCAGTGGGATACAATGGGGGGAGCAGTTCTGGAAGCCTCACTTCAAGAAGGGTGTGGACAAAATGGAGCAGGCGCAGAGGAGAGCAACGAGGACGATCAGGGGCCTGGAGACCCAGAAGCCCTCCGAGGAGAGGCTGAGGGACTTGGGAAGGTTCAGTGCGGAGAAGAGGCGGCCGAGAGGAGACACGACTGCTCTCTTGGTGCACCTGAAGGGCTGTCGCTTAAGAAGAGGCGGGCAGGGTGCTGGGCCTGTTGGCGGCAGAGAAGAGGGCTCACAATAACGGGTCGAGGTTAACAGTGGGAAGGTGAACAGCTGGATATTAGGACAAACTGTCTAACAGTCAAGAGTTGTCCAGCAGTGGACTCGGCTACCAAGGGAGGCGATGAGCTCCCCTCACGGGCAGTCTTGAAGCAGCGGCTGGACAAACACTGGTCAGGGATGCTGGAGGCCAGGGTGGCCAAACTGTGGCTCTTTCACATATATTGTGTGGCTCTCAACGCCCTTAACACTCTGTCAGTTGGCTGGGAGAAATCATTTCTTCAAGCCAAGCCAGCCAATGGCTTGTAGTATGCATTTAAAGTTAAAGTTGCTTTCTTTCTACCTCTCCCTCCCACTGCCCATCTATTTTCCTTCCTTCCTTCCTTCCTTCCTTCCTTCCTTCCTTCCTTCCTTCCTTCCTTCCTTCCTTCCTTCCTTCCTTCCTTCCTTCCTTCCTTCCTTCCTTCCTTCCTCCCTCCCTCCCTCCCTTCCAGTTTGAGACCAGCTTCTAACAGTTTCCTCCCTCCCCATCTTCCATCCTTCCTCCCTCCCTCCCAGTTTGAGACCAGCTTCTAACAGTTTCCTCCCTCCCCATCTTCCATCCTTCCTCCCTCCCTCCCTTCCAGTTTGAGACCAGCTTCTAACAGTTTCCTCCCTCCCCATCTTCCATCCTTCCTCCCTCCCTCCCTCCCAGTTTGAGACCAGCTTCTAACAGTTTCCTCCCTCCCCATCTTCCTTCCTTCCTTCCTTCCTTCCTTCCTTCCTTCCTTCCTTCCTTCCTTCCTTCCTTCCTTCCTTCCTTCCTTCCTTCCTTCCTTCCTTCCTTCCTTCCTTCCTCCCTCCCAGTTTGAGATCAGCTTCTAACAGTTTCCTCCCTCCCCATCTTCCTTCCTTCCTGTCTTGTGGTTCTCAAATATCTGATTTTTATTCTATGTGGCTCTTAAATTAAGCAAGTTTGGCCACCCCTGGTCTAGACATTAGGGGTGGCCAAACTGTGGCTTGGGAGCCACATATGGCTCTTTCACTATGCCTCTCAAAGCCCCACTGCCCCATCGGCCTGCTTGGAAAAGGCATTCCTTGCGGACTTTGAAAGTTATGCATTGGAGTGAAATGGACAAACTTACAATCATCTTAAAAGAACAAGATCAGGAGAAGTTTAAAATTGAGTGGGGAAAGTTTCAAAAGTATATTGAAAAACAATGGAACGTTAAAGGACATTTGGTGATCTTTGACAATGGTTAATCTTTAAAGAAACTATATATGGATTAGTTTTAAAAAATGGGATTATTGGATTATAACTTTTTTGTTACTTTGTGAATGAATACGAAGGACTATCATGAGGATGGACTACAATTATAGTCTTTGTTTTTGTTTTGCTTTTTTATGAAGAAAGATTCTTTAATAGATAGAGTTTATTACCTTATAACAAATTAAATAAAATAGTAAGAGGGAGTTGTTTGTTACGGGAGTTGGCACTGCCGGGGGTCACCAAAAGGGGGGTGGGGTGGAGAAAATGTTATATATGTGTATTAACTTTTAATAACAATTGATAATATGCTACTACAATATATTACATTATAATAAATGGTTTTAAACGAGAAAAGGCATTCCTCGCTAAGTCAAGCCAGTGACTTGGAGAACACATTTAAAGTTAAAGTTGCTTTCTTTCCACCTCTCTCCCCCTCTATTTGCCTTCCTTCCTTCCTTCCTTCCTTCCTTCCTTCCTTCCTTCCTTCCTTCCTTCCTTCCTTCCTTCCTTCCTTCCTTCCTTCCTGTCTTATGGTTCTCAAATATCTTTTGTTTATTCTATGAGGCTCTTATGTTAAGCAAGTTTGGCCACTCCTGCTTTAGGCTGATCCTGCATGCGGAAGGGTTGGACTAGATGGTCTCTATGGCCCCTTCCGACTCTGTGATTCTAGGATTCTACAGTTCACAGACTCCCCCCTCCAAAGCAGCCATTTTCTCCAGGGGAACTGATCTCTGCAGTCTGGAGAGGAGCTGGCATTCCAGGGGATCCCCAGGTCCTACCTGGAGGCTGGCATCCCTGAACCTCAGTGGGGCACAAGGCCACAGAGTCCCCCCCTCCAAAGCAGCCCTTTCCTCCAGGGGAACTGAGCTCTGCAGTCTGGAGAGGAGCTGGAATTCTGGGGGATCCCCAGGTCCCACCTGGAGGCTGGCATCCCTGAACCTCAGTGGGGCACAAGGCCACAGAGTCCCCCCTCCAAAGCAGCCCTTTCCTCCAAGGGAACTGAGCTCTGCAGTCTGGAGAGGAGCTGGAATTCTGGGGGATCCCCAGGTCCCACCTGGAGGCTGGCATCCCTGAACCTCAGTGGGGCACAAAGCCACAGAGTCCCCCCTCCAAAGCAGCCATTTTCTCCAGGGGAACTGATCTCTGCAGTCTGGAGAGGAGCTGGAATTCCGGGGGATCTCCAGGTCCCACCTGGAGGCTGGCATCCCTGAACCTCAGTGGGGCACAAGGCCACAGAGTCCCCCCTCCAAAGCAGCCCTTTCCTCCAGGGGAACTGAGCTCTGCAGTCTGGAGAGGAGCTGGAATTCTGGGGGATCCCCAGGTCCCACCTGGAGGCTGGCATCCCTGAACCTCAGTGGGGCACAAAGCCACAGAGTCCCCCCTCCAAAGCAGCCCTTTCCTCCAGGGGAACTGATCTCTGCAGTCTGGAGAGGAGCTGGAATTCCGGGGGATCTCCAGGTCCCACCTGGAGGCTGGCATCCCTGAACCTCAGTGGGGCACAAGGCCACAGAGTCCCCCCTCCAAAGCAGCCCTTTCCTCCAGGGGAACTGAGCTCTGCAGTCTGGAGAGGAGCTGGAATTCTGGGGAATCCCCAGGTCCCACCTGGAGGCTGGCATCCCTAGGCCACCTGAATTAGTTGTGTGTCAGCACGCTAGAGAGACATGGGCATAAATAATCTAGAGCAGGGGTCCCCAACCCCTGGGCCGGGGACTGGTACCGGGCCGCGACCTGTTTGAAACGGGCCGCGCAGCCTCACCGCCCCCCCCCCCCCAGCACCTCCTCTTTCCCCCTGTTTTCACCATTTTAAGGCCGGGAAGGGAAAAAGGCAAGACGCTCGCTGCTGCTGCGGCGGCTGTTTTCCCGTCCATCAGCTGATCCTGGGGGAGGTCAGCCTGGGAGACCCTTCACGGCCCCTTCCCCAGTCTTAAAAAGATGAAAACGGGGGGAGGAGATGGTGGTGAGGCTGGGGGGGGGGGGCAGTGGCAAAGGAGGGAGGAGGAAATGGGGGGGGGAAATGGGGGAGGCGCAGGCAGCGAGGCTGTGGGGGCACGAAGGAGGAGGAAACGGGGGGAGGACGCTGCGAGGCTGTGCGGGGAGGCCTGTGAGGCTGCATGGGGAGCAAAGGAAGGAGGAGGAAACGCCATGGGGGGCGGGGGAGGCTGAATTGGGTGCCCCCACCCTGCCGGACCTGGGGCCATGGTTGGTAGGCCGGCCCAGGGGCCGGTCCCCAGGGCCAAAAAGGTTGGGGACCGCTGATCTAGAGCAGGGGTGGCCAACGGTAGTTCTCCAGATGCTTTTTGCCTACGACTCCCATCAGCCCCAGCCAGCATGGCCATGCTGGCTAGGGTGGATGGGAGTCGTAGGCAAAAAACATCTGGAGAGCTACTGTTGGCCTCCCCTGATTCTAGAGGATTAGAACATAAGAACATAAGAGAAGCCATGTTGGATCAGGCCAACGGCCCATCAAGTCCAACACTCTGTGTCACACAGTGGCAAAAAATGTTATATACACACATACACTGTGGCTAATAGCCACTGATGGACCTGTGCTCCATACACTGTGGCTAATAGCCACTGATGGACCTGTGCTCCATATTTTTATCTAAACCCCTCTTGAAGGTGGCTATACTTGTGGCCGCCACCACCTCCTGTGGCAGTGAATTCCACATGTTAATCACCCTTTGGGTGAAGAAGTACTTCCTTTTATCCGTCTTAACCTGTCTGCTCAGCAATTTCATCGAATGCCCACGAGTTCTTGTATTGTGAGAAAGGGAGAAAAGTACTTCTTTCTCTACTTTCTCCATTCCATGCATTATCTTGTAAACCTCTATCATGTCACCCCGCAGTCGACGTTTCTCCAAGCTAAAGAGTCCCAAGCGTTTCAACCTTTCTTCATAGGGAAAGTGCTCCAGCCCTTTAATCATTCTAGTTGCCCTTCTCTGCACCTTCTCTAAAGCTATAATATCCTTTTTGAGGTGCGGCGACCAGAACTGCACACAGTACTCCAAATGAGACCGCACCATCGATTTATACAGGGGCATTATGATACTGGCTGATTTGTTTTCAATTCCCTTCCTAATAATTCCCAGCATGGCATTGGCCTTTTTTATTGCAAACGCACACTGTCTTGACACTTTCAGTGAGTTATCTATCATGACCCCAAGATCTCTCTCTTGATCAGTCTCTGCCAGTTCACACCCCATCAACTTGTATTTGTAGCTGGGATTCTTAGCCCCAATGTGCATTACTTTGCACTTGGCCACATTGAACCGCATCTGCCACGTTGACGCCCACTCACCCAGCCTCAACAGATCCCTTTGGAGTTCCTCACAATCCTCTCTGGTTCTCACCACCCTGAACAATTTAGTGTCATCCGCAAACTTGGCCACTTCACTGCTCACTCCGAACTCTAAATCATTTATGAACAAGTTAAAAAGCATGGGACCCAGTACCGAGCCCTGCGGCACCCCACTGCTTACCGTCCTCCACTGCGAAGACTGCCCATTTATACTCACTCTCTGCTTCCTATTACTCAGCCAGTTTTTGATCCACAAGAGGACCTGTCCTTTTACTCCATGATTCTCAAGCTTTCTAAGGAGCCTTTGATGAGGAACTTTATCAAAAGCTTTCTGGAAGTCAAGGTAAACAACATCTATCGGGTCTCCTTTGTCCACATGTTTGTTCACCCCCTCAAAGAAATGCAACAGGTTAGTGAGGCAAGATCTTCCCTTGCAGAACCCATGCTGAGTCTTCCTCAATAACCCGTGTTCATCAATGTGCCTACTCATTCTGTCCTTGATAATGGTTTCTACCAACTTTCCCGGTATTGAAGTCAGACTGACTGGCCTGTAGTTTCCCGGATCTCCTCTGGAACCTTTTTTAAAGATGGGGGTGACATTTGCTACCTTCCAGTCCTCAGGAATGGAGGCAGATTTCAATGAAAGATTACAGATTTTTGTTAGAAGATCCACAAGTTCAACTTTGAGTTCCTTCAGAACTCTCGGATGTATGCCATCTGGACCCGGTGACTTATTAGTTTTTAATTTGTCTATCAGTTGTAGGATTACAAGAACGTTCACCCCCAGGGCCTGCATGCCTACTGTTGTTAAAATATCCTGAGGCAGCAGAGACCAGCTGGGGAAGGGCTGCTTAATATCTCTGCTTCCCGAGTATTCAGGACAGGAAGAAGAGGAAATTTCTTGATCAAGAGGAGAGATTTCAGAAGAGAGAAAGGCATTTCCCGGCTGGAATCAGAACAGGAAATAGGGGTCAACGGGCCTGGTCATGAGGGGGCAGGGACAAATATGCTTCGCTCCTGGAGCACTGGTAGGGTTGCCAATCTCCAGGTGGGCCTTGGAGAAAACCATGTGTTAGCCAATTATGTAAGCAACAATGCTTAATCTCATATATATGTGTATATTTACATATATTTATCCCAATATGTAATACAACCATAACTTTCATAGTATTCCGCCTATGAACATGCTCGTTTTCTAACTGAGCAGCCATTAAACATCCAATATGCAATCGTATCTTATGATAATCGATGACCTTGAGCCAGACATCCTGGAGAGTGAAGTCAAATGAGCTTCCGAAAGCATTACTAACAACAAAGCGAGCGGAAATGATGGTATCCCAGTTGAGCTGTTCAAAGTTCTAAAAGACGATGCTGTTAAAGTGATGCACGCATTACGTCAACAAATATGGAAAACGCAACAGTGGCCACAGGATTGGGAAAGATCGGTTTATGTTCCAATCCCAAAGAAAGGTAATGTCAAGGAATGTTCAAACTATCGCACCATTTCACATGCCAGCAAGATCATGTTAAAGATCCCACAAGCTAGGCTTCAGCTGTATGTAGATCGGGAACTACCAGAAGTTCAAGCTGGGTTTCGGAGAGGTAGAGGAACTAGAGATCAAATTGCCAATATTCGCTGGATTATGGAGAAAGCATGGGAGTATCAGAAAAGCGTCTATTTTTGCTTCATTGACTATGCTAAAGCCTTTGATTGTGTGGATCACAAAAAACTGTGGCAAGTCCTTAAAGAGATGGGAGTACCAGACCACCTCACATATCTCCTGAGAAACCTGTATAAGGGTCAAGAAGCAACTGTCAGAACGGGATATGGAACAACTGATTGGTTTAGAATAAGAAAAGGAGTTCGACAAGGATGTATATTGTCACCCTGCTTATTTAATTTATATGCAGAGTACATCATGCGGAATGCTGGCCTGGATGAAGCTCAAGCCGGAATTAAGATTGCCGGGAAAAACATCAACAACCTCAGATATGCAGATGACAATACTCTAATAGCAGCAAATGAAGAGGACCTAAAGAACCTCTTGTTGAGGGTGAAAGAGGAGAGCACAAAAGTAGGCTTGAAACTCAACATCAAAAAAACTAAGATCATGGCATCCGGCCCCATCACACCTTGGCAAATAGAAGGGGAAGACGTGGAAGTAGTGACAGACGTCACATTTCTGGGACCTAAGATTACTGCAGATGGTGACTGTAGCCATGATATTAAAAGACGTTTGCTCCTTGGGAGGACAGCTATGGCGAACCTGGGTGGTATAATAAAAAGTAGAGACATCACCCTGCCAACAGAAGTCCGTATAGTCAAAGCGATGGTATTCCCAGTAGTAATGTATGGCTGTGAGAGCTGGACCATAAGGAAGGCTGAGCACAGAAGAAGAGATGCTTTTGAGATGTGGTGCTGGAGAAGACTCTTGAGAGTCCCTTGGACGGCAAGAAGATCAAATCAGTCAGTCCTAAGGGAAATCAACCCAGACTGTTCCCTGGAAGGTCAGATACTGAAGCTGAAGCTCAAATCCTTTGGCCACCAAATGAGAATGGAGCACTCTCTGGAGAAGATCCTGATGCTGGGAAAGACAGAAGTCAAAAGAAGAAGGGGACGGCAAAAGAGGCTGGACAGCGTTACTGATGTAACAAACACGGATTTGAGCAGACTTTGGAGGATGGTGGAAGACAGGAGGGCCTGGCGTGACTTTGTCCATGGGGGGTCGCAAAGAGTCAGACTCGACTGTGCGGCTGAACAACAAAATCGTACCATTAACTGCTAAGCGACGCAGAGAGTCCACAACGAAGAGACAAGCTCTATACTTCATTGGTGGGGTGGGGGGCTCCAACTCTGAGATAATTTGTGAGCCCCCCCCCCCGAGATTTTAACTGCCTAGGGGCCTCCACAGAGTTTAATCCAGCCTCGTCTCCAAGCCAAGCCAGCTAGCAGTTGGAGAATGTAAAGTCAAAGTTGCTTTCTTTCCACCCCTCCCTTCCTCCATCTATTTCCTTCCTTCCTTCCTACATTGGAAATAGTGAAGGATAGAGGCACCTTCTGTTGGGGCTCATAGAATTGGATTCCCTGGTCCAGTCTTTTTGAATCTTGGAGGGTGTTTTGAGGAGAGGCACCGGATTCTATGCTGCAAATTTGGTACCTCTACCTCAAAAAACAGCCCCCCCTAGAGCCCCAGACACCGTCAGATCAATTATCCATTATAACCTATGGGAATCAGTCTCCCTAGGGAATCATGGAGTGCCCAGCAGACATTTCCCTCCCCCCCTCCCGCTTTCTGATGACCCTGAAGTGGGGGGAGGGCCTCCAAACCAGGAATCCCCTGCCCCCAACTGGAGACTGGCAACCCTAGTCAGCTAGAGAGCCAGTTTGGTGTAGTGGTTAAGTGCGTGGACTCTTATCTGGGAGAAGTGGGTTTGATTCCCCACTCCTCCACTTGCAGCTGCTGGAATGGCCTTGGGTCAGCCATTGCTCTCGCAGAGGTTGTCCTTGAAAGGGCAGCTGCTGTGAGAGCTCTCGCAGCCCCACCCACCTCGCAGGGTGTCTGTTGTGGGGAGGAAGAAGGTAAAGGAGATTGTGACCACTCTGAGACTCTGAGATTCAGAGTACAGGGTGTGATATAAATGCCCCTGTCACCCCAGAGTCAGAAACGACTGGTGCTTGCACAGGGGACTACCTTTAAAAAGGTAAAGGTAGTCCCCTGTGCAAGCACCAGTCGTTTCCAACTCTGGGGTGACGTTGCTTTCACAACCTTTTCACGGCAGACTTTTGACGGGGTGGTTCGCCATTGCCTTCCCCAGTCATCTACACTCCCCCCCCCCCCAGCAAGCTGGGTACTTTTTACCAACCTCAGAAGGATGGAAGGCTGAGTCCACCTTGAGCCAGCTACCTGAACCAGCTTCCGCCGGGATCGAACTCAGGTTGTGAGCAGAGAGCTCGGACTGCAGTACTGCAGCTTTACCACTCTGCACCACGGGACTCAACTACCTTTACCTTTTTTATAAATCCAATCTCTTCTTCTACTGCTTCTTCTTCTTTCTTTCTGCGGTGGAAAAACTCCGCTCCCAAATCCTGTCCCCCGAAGCGAGGCCCTGCAAGGAGGAACCCGTCTGGAGCAGGGAACAGTTAATGCCCAGCTCCCATCGCCTGCTGATCTGCTTCATAACAAAGGCACTTCCTGTTTGGGGAAGGTCAGAGGGGCCAACGGCGAATGTTGCCTTTGGCTGGGGCTCTGCTCTGCTCCCTCCAGCCTGGGCGCTGGGTCGACCTAACCCAAATTGGAACCAGCTTTGCAGGCTGCATCACAAAGGCACGCACGGCACCCCTGGCGCACTGTTCCCAGCACAGGCCCCTTGAAGCCATGTGCTCAGAGTCTCCAGGAATGCGTCTTTGCCAGCACTGGCTGCCATTGCTCTTTGCTTGGCAGAGCTTGTCCTGCGGAGACGGGCGGGGAGAGGGGGGAGGAAGGCCGTTGCTTATACAAAGATCTGTTTCTCTGCTCAGGGTTGCCAACTTCCAGGTGAGGCCTGGAATTCCCCCCCCCCTCTCCCCCGAATAGGGTTTCGAGCCAGTTTGGTGTAGTGGCAAAGTGTGCGAACTCTTATCTGGAAGAACCGAGTTTGAGTCCCCGCTCCTTCATTTGCACCTGCTGGAATGGCCTTGGGTCAGCGATAGCTCTCGCAGGAGTTGTCCTTGAAAGGGCAGCTTCGTTCAGAGCTCTCTCAGCCCCACCCACCTCACAGGTTGTCTGTTGTGGGGGGAGAAGATATAGGCGATTGTAAGCCGCTCTGAGTCTCTGATTCAGAGAGAAGGGCAGAGTATAAATCTGCAATTCTTCTTCCAATCCCCAGGTGGGGGCAGGGAATCCCCCTGTTTGGAGGCTCTCCCCTCACTTCAGCATCATCAGAAAGTGGGGGGGGGGGGAGGGAAATGTCTGCTGGGAACTCTATTATCCCCCTATGGAGACCTACTCCCATAAGAAATAATGGAGAATTGTTCCACGAGTATCTGGGACTCTGGGGGGGGGGGTGTTTTGAGGTAAAGGCACCAAAGTTTCAGCATAACATCCAGTGCCTCCCCCCAAAATACCCTCCAAGTTTCAAAAGGATTGGACCAGGGGATCCAATTCTATGAGCCCCAAAAGACGGTGCCCCTCTCCTTCATTATTTCCAAAGGAAGGAAGGCATTTAAAAGGTGCGCGGTCCCTAGAAATGTGATGGCCAGAACTCCCTTTGGAGTTCAGTTATGCTTGTCAGACCTTGCTCCTGGCTCCACCCCCAATGTCTCATAATAGGGTTATGAGGTCCAATTCAAGAAAGATCTGGGGGCTTTGGGGGTGGAGCCAGGAGACTTTGGGGGTGGAGCCAGGAGCAAGGCTGTGACCAGCATCATTGAACTCCACAGGGAGTTCTTTCTGGTTCACATTTCAAGGGACCGCACACCTTTTTAATGCCTTCCCCTCATTGGAAATAACGAAGGATAGGGGGACCTTCTTTTTGGCCCCCCTGGTCCAATCTTTTTGAAACTTGGAGGGTGTTTTGAGGAGAGGCACTGGATGCTATACTGAAAATGCGGCGCCTCTACCTCAAAACACAGCTCCCCCAGAGCCCCAGATACCCATTATACCCTATGGGAATCAGTCTCCATAGGGAATAATGGAGTGCCCAGCAGACCTTCCCCCCCTTTCTGATGACCCTGAAGTGGGGGAGGGCCTCCAAACTGGGGAATCCCTTGCCCCCAGCTGGTAGGGTTGCCAAGTCCAATTCAAGAAATAGCTGGGGACTTCGGGGGTGGAGCCAGGAGACTTTGGGGGTGGAGCCAGGAGAAAGGGTGTGGCAAGCATAATTGAACTCCGAAGGGAGTTCTGGCCATCACATTTAAAGGGACCGCACACCTTTTTAAATGCTTTCCCTCAATGGGAAATAATAAAGAATAGGGGCACCTTTTGGGGGGGGGCTCATAGAATTGGACCCCCTGGACGAATCATTTTGAAATTTGAGGGGGTACTTTGAGGAGAGGCACTGGATGCTATGCTGAAAATCTGGTGCCTCTGCGTCAAGAAACAGCCCCCACAGAGCCCCAGATACCTGTGGATCAATTCATCATTATACCCTATGGGAACTGGTCTCCATAGGGAATAATGGAGTGCCCAGCAGACATTTCCCTCCCCCCCATCACCAATTTCTGTTGCCCCTGAAGTGGGGGGAGGGCCTCCAAACTGGGGGATCTCCTGCCCCCACCTGGAGATTGGTAGCCCTAGATCTCCTGCTTTTACAACTGGTTTCCAGACGACAGAGCTCAGTTCCCCTGGAGAAAATGGCTGCTTTGGAGAACAGACTCTGTGGCATTGTATCCTCCTGAGGTTTCCCTCCCTTTTTCCAAACACCACCCTTCCTAGACTCCACCTCTCAGATCTCTAGGTGTTTCCCACACTAACGCTGATAATCTCAGAGACTCAGAGCGGCTTGCAGTCTCCTTTACCTTCTCCTCCCCCCCTACACACACACAACAGACTAGCCAGATCTCATCAGATCTTGGAAACTAAGCAGGGTTGAAGAAGAAGAAGAAGATTATGATGATGATGATGATGATGATGATATTGGATTTGTATCCCACCCTCCACTCTAAATCTCAGAGTGTCAGAGCAGCTCACAATCTCCTTTCCCTTCCTCCCCCACCACAGACATCCTGTGAGGTGGGTGGGGCTGAGAGGGCTCTCACAGCAGCTGCCCTTTCAAGGACAACCTCTGCCAGAGCTATGGCTGACCCAAGGCCATTCCAGCAGCTGCAAGTGGAGGAGTGGGGAATCGAACCCGTTTCTCCCAGATAAGAGTCCGCACACTTCACCACTATACCAAAATGGCTCGGTGCAAGTGAGAAGGGTCATATTTTGGATTGGTCACCTCAGGTAGAAAGGAAGACTGAGGGACGTGGATCCTTAATTGTGATTTTGTAGGGGATCATTAGTGTTTTCTCTTTTTGCTTTATGCTATGCAGGGGTCATAAGAACATAAGAGAAGCCATGTTGGATCAGGCCAATGGCCCCTCCAGTCCAACACTCTGAGTCACAGAAGAACATAAGAGAAGCCATGTTGGATCAGGCCGATGGCCCATCCAGTCCAACACTCTGTGTCACATAAGAACATAAGAGAAGCCATGTTGGATCAGGCCAATGGCCCCTCCAGTCCAATACTCTGTGTCACAGAAGAACATAAGAGAAGCTATGTTGGATCAGGCTAGTGGCCCATCCAGTCCAACACTCTGTTTCACATAAGTACATAAGAGAAGCCATGTTGGGTCAGGCCAACGGCCCCTCCAGTCCAACACTCTGTGTCACATAAGAACATAAGAGAAGCCATGTTGGATCAGGCCAATGGCCCCTCCAGTCCAACACTCTGTGTCACAGAAGAACATAAGAGAAGCCATGTTGGATCAGACCAATGGCCCCTCCAGTCCAACACTCTGTGTCACAGAAGTACATAAGAGAAGCCATGTTGGATCAGGCCAATGGCCCCTCCATTCCAACACTCTGTGTCACTCAGTGGCCAAAAAAACCCCAAGTGCCATCAGGAGGTTCACAAGTGGGGCTAGAAGTCATTTTGTAGAAAAAGAGGTACTGGAGCTCATTAGCGCAACTAATTCGCAGAACTCATAAGCATCTGCCATGCACCCCTGACAGCACCAGAAGGTGTCCTAAATTATACCAGCTCAGCGTCAACCTTAAAATGCTTCTTGAATTAGAATTGTCATAAGAACACCTGACTCCCATCAGACTTTTTAAATGACTTTCTCCTATGTGGCCACAGTGGCATAATGAAGGTTTCCATCTGTTTGCTTTACATATTTTGGTTATTTCTCCATTTTTTTGTGGGGGGAAAATATAAGGAAGTTTGTCAAATCTTAGAATTCAGCAAAATTCTCACAGGGCGGGGGAGGGGGCTGAACAATGGAGCCCAGAAGCAAGTATTTTTGCTGTTATAAAAGTTTTTATTAGTTTTCTAGGAAAATAAGGAAACTGGTAAGAGGGAAATAGATAATTAAAAATACAAATATCATTACTATAATAATCTGATCGGCATGAATAAAGTTTTCTTACGATACAATCTTATCAAATGTTATTATCTCTTCACAGTATATCATCAACATTTAAGTAGAATATTTTGACGGTTGTAAGTCCTCATCTAAGATATCGGCATATCTTTCCAATATAAATGATATTATGATACACATTACAGGAGATAGGAAATAGGAGTTCACACCAAAAAGTCTTAAGAGTCTTGAGTATCTAACCAAACATATAACTTCACCCAATGTTTTCTTGCTTCTACTTTAGCTTTCCCAGCCAGCAATTGGGATAAATAGTCCATCTCAGACATTTCCAGTATTTTCCCCACCAAGTCCAATCTCGTGGGGATTTCCTGGAGTTTCCATCTCTGTGCCAGAATTTTAGCAGCTGTATTAATGTGCACCACCAAATGTCTCATCTCTTTCGTGTGATCATTAGGATATATATTCAATAAAAATAGTTCTGGTTTGAATTGAATCTGTGTCTTCAGAATTTTCTGTAATAGTTCGTGAACCATCTTCCAGTAATCTTTCACTACCTCACAGGTCCACCACATAAGGTAAAAAAGACCCGACATGTTTAGTACATTTCCAACATTTGTTAGACATCTTAGAATACATTTTACAAAGTTTCTGCGGACTTACATATAGGGTTGCCAAGTCCAATTCAAGAAATATCTGGGGACTTTGGGGGTGGAGCCAGAAGACTTTGGGAGTGGAGCCAGGAGACATTGGGGGTGGAGCCAAGAGCAAGGATGTGACAAGCATAATTGAACTCCAAAGGGAGTTCTGACCACCACATATAGCCTTCCCAAGCCTCCCGCCCTGGCGGGAGAATACTGGATTTTCAGCCTCTTTTCCCGCTTTCCATAACTCTGGAAGCGGGGGGAGGAGGGGGGAATGGCGCCAAGGAGCATTTGCGTCGTCCGGGGAGGAGGTGCTGAGCCTGGCAAGGGAAATCTTGAGAAGGGAGGCTGGCTCGCCAGCGAGCGGGTGGAGGTGGCTGCCGAACGCAGGCGGGTCTTGACGGACTCCAATGCCCGATGCTTCTCCTCCTCCCTTCCCTTCCCACCCAGCCCCGTTGCAGCAGCCGTTCTTCCTTTTCGCAAGCTGCTTCCCGCGCCCAGTCAGCTGGCTGGGGGGGGGGGGAGGAGAGAAGCCCCGCCTGCAAAGGACCATGTGCCTTTGCACCTCCGGAGGCTTGATTGCAAGGCTCCACTTTGGGATGGTGTGACTGCTGCTGTAAAGAAGCTGGCAGCAACTCGTGAGTAGAAAGGCCAGTCCCTCGCTTCAGTTGCCAGAAAGGGGGGGGGGGGAGGGAGGAGGAGAGGGAAACGTCTTCATTATTCCCTATGTGGAGATCAATTCTCATAGGGTATAATGGGGAATTAATCTGGAGGTTTTGGGGGCTCTGGGGGAGCTGTTTTTTGAGGTAGAGGCACCAAATTTTCAATATAGTATCTAGTGCCTCTCCCCAAAGTACCCTCCAAGTTTCAAAACGATTGGACCAGGGGGTCCAATTCTATGAGCCCCAAAAGAAGGTGCCCCTATTCTTTGTTATTTCCTATAGAAGGAAGACATTTTAAAAAGTGTGCTGTCCCTTTAAATGTGATGGCCAGAACTCTCTTGGAGTTCAATTATGCTTGTCACACCCTTGTTCTTGGCTCCGCCCCAATGTCTCCTGGCTCCACCCCCAAAGTCTCCTGGCTCCTCCCCCAAAGTCCCCAGATATTTCTTGAATTGGACTTGGCAACCCTAACCACATATCAAGGGACCGCACACCTTTTCAATGCCTTTCTTCCGTAGGAAATAACGAAGGATAGGGTCACCTTCTTTGGGGGCTCATAGAATTAAACCCCCTGGTCCAATCTTTTTGAAACTTAGGGAGTATTTTGGGGAGAGCCACTGGATGCAATGCTGAAAATGTGGTGCCTCTATCTCAAAAAACAGGGCCCGCAAAGCCCCAGATACCCGCGGATCAATTCTCCATTATTTCCCATGGGAATGTTTCCATAGGGAATCATGAGTTCCCAGCAGACATTTCCCTCCCCTCTCCCCGCTTTCTGATGACC
This sequence comes from Heteronotia binoei, assembly GCF_032191835.1. Taxonomy (NCBI): domain Eukaryota; kingdom Metazoa; phylum Chordata; class Lepidosauria; order Squamata; family Gekkonidae; genus Heteronotia; species Heteronotia binoei. Next base: position 10,709,474 of record NC_083235.1, on the reverse strand, counting down.
CTGAAGCGGGGGGAGGGCCTCCAAACCGGGGGATCCCCTGCCCCCACCTGGGAATTGGCAACCCTAGCTACATGCCATCTATAAAACATCTTGTACAGAAGCAGCAAGTGTTTTTGAGGGGTGGGGGGTAAGAAAGGCAAAAACACTATAAAATTTAAAAGATTCTGGTGCTCCGCTCCTGTAAGCTCCTGCCCAAAATGAGGTCTGTTATTATGTATGACAATTAAATTTCTTTAATAAAATCGTATATATATTTTTACAAAAGAAAGGCTGGGGCTGTATGTGTGTGTGTGTTTGGTAAAACAAACATTAATTGTGAGAGTTTGGATTGATTCAGTGATTAAAATGGCATCCATTTTCATCTGAGAGTATTCGAGATCTCCAAGTTAAAAAAAAGTTATTCATTAGATGTTTTTTTTCCCAAGGAGGAAAAAAGAATAAAACGGTCTTTTTTTCTGGGCGTACCACATTTAATTGTCAGTCTGGAGCCAGGATTTCAGATCGAGTCATTCTACATCTGCAACATTTAAGGATGTTGAAAATTTATAGACAGCAAAATCTTCAGGAACACCTTCTCATGAGGGACTCATGAAGCCGAACGCGGCGCCTTCTCTTTGTATTAAGCCAAATTAGCAAATAGAGGCAGTTACGCAAATGGAGTTTCTAACATGGCATACTTCGATATAGGGGTGGCCAAACTGTGGCTCTTTTACACATATTGGGTGGCTCTCCAACCCACTGCCCTGTTGACCGGCTTGGAGAAAGCATTTCTCTCTTTAAATCACTTATCCAAGCCAGCTGGTGGCTTGGATAATGCATTTAAAGCTGCTTTCTTTCCACCTCTCCCTCCCTCCTCCTCTGCTTGCCTGCCTGCCATTCTTCCTGTCTTGTGGCTCTCAAACATCTGACATTCATATTTTGCAGTTCTCAAACAACTGACATTTATTCTGTGTGGCTCTTAACATTAACCAAGTTGAGCCACCCTAGTTCTATATTCTTGATTCATAGTCCCGCCTTTCTTCCAAGAGGAGACCCAAAACAGCTTACGTAGTTCGCTTCTCCGTTCAATCCCCACAATTCTGGGTTAGGCTCAGGGTGTGTGACTGGCTGAGCTTCCAGGGCACCAGTGGGGATTGGAACCCATGTCTTCCCAGATACTAATCCAACACTTTAACGGCAACACTGTTCCACAGAAACCTGTGGGCCGTTGTGTTTCCCAGCCCGATTAAGGAACACATGGAAAGATCCTGGGAAGAGAGAAATAACTAGAAGCTTTATTAATAAGAAAATACCAGTACTGATAGGAAGAGATCTGGGCCCACAAGGCACAAAAGGACCTCAGGACATCCCAGCTCTCTGGTGAGACAAAGGACTGCAGAAAGTTTTGTACCAGTTGTGATGCATGAATACATTAAACATTCAAGCAGACATTATTGTAGGGTTGCCAAATCCAAATCAAGAAGTATCTGGGGACTTTGGGGGTGGAGCCAGGAGACTTTGGGGGTGGAGCCAGGAGACATTGGGTCGGAGCCAGGAACAAGGGTGTGACAAGCATAATTGAACTCCAAGGGAGCGCTAGCCATCACATTTAAAGGGACAGCACACCTTTTTAAATGCCTTCCTTCCTTAGGAAATAATGGATGGGGCACCTTCTTTTGGGGCTCATAGAATTGGACCCCCTGGTCCAATCCTTTTGAAACTTGGAAGTTATTTTGGAGAGAGGCACTAGATGCTATACTGAAAATTTGGCACCTCTACCTCAAAAAACAGCCCCCCTTCAGAGCCCCCAATGCCCCCATCTTTCCCTATGGGAATCGTTCATGGAGGTGCATGATGGCTGTGGGGAGGGGCTTCCCCCACCAGTAGGGTTGCCAAGTCCAATTCAAGAAATATCTGGGGACTTTGGGGGTGGAGCCAGGAGACTTTCGGGGTGGAGCCAGGAGACATTGGGGTGGAGCTAAAAGCAAGGGTGTGACAAGCATAATTGAACTTCAAGAGAGTTCTGGCCATCACATTTAAAGGGACGGCACACCTTTTCAATTCCTTCCTTCCATAGGAAATAATGAAGGATAGGGGCACCTTCTTTGGGGGCTCATAGAATTGGACCCCCTGGTTCAATCTTTTTGAATCTTGGGGGGTATTTTGGGGAGAGCCACTAGATGCTATACTGAAAATTTGGTGCCTCTATCTCAAAAAGCAGCCCCCCCCCCAGAGCCCCTGATACCCGCGGATCAATTCCCCATCATTCCCTATGGGAATCGTTCATGGAGGTGCATGATGGCTATGGGGGAGGGGCTTCCCCCGCCGGCCAGCTGGCTGGGGGAGGGGGGAAGCCTGTAAAACCGGGGGATCCCCCTCTGGGACCTGGGGATTGGGAAGCCTACATTATTGGATACAAAATAAGGCCCCATGGTTTTGGCACCTTTCCATTGGCAGATCTTAATTTTGGGGGGGGGGGGGGGCTTGGAGAAATCAGATCTTGTTTACCCATCCAGGAGAGATGCGCTGGATACCCCAGAAGGGGCAATAAAGTACCCTGCTTTCCTGTTTTCCTCCTTCTGATCTCTGGACCATTTGGTGACAGCTCAATGTTAAATCAGGCTCTTCTTTCTCGGAATGTAGATCGATGCCCACATCAATGTCTTGTAAGGATGTTTCCCCATATTTCTGCATTTCTAAATTGCCCTGTTTCCCAGGAAAGAGATCATCTTTATGGTGTTGTTAAGGGACCACACAGCACCCTTTTGCCGGATGAAGAATGCCGTCTCAATTTCCCTCAGCCAAGGCAAGCTTCTAAAGAAAGAAAGATACTTTTAAAAGGAACTCTTTGCCTAAGCATTTTACTTCACCTGGCCTCCTATATTCTTCACTCTTCCACTTACATGCGTTGCTACTTATTCTGTTAATTCAAATCAGATTGTCATAGCTGAGACATAGGTAGTGATAGGAAATATCAGACTGAAATATCAGGATGTGCTGAATCTGTATCTCAACACCATGTTCTATCATATTCATGAATTTCTCTTTGCAGGACCTAACAAAATATATGTCTCAGGAAGTGTAGAAAACGTTCCATTCTTCATTGCCTACTTCTAAATCAGAAACTGGAGTTATGGCTCATGGAGAGCCTGTTGGGCGCGGCGGTTAAGAGCGGTGGCCTCTAACTTGGGAGAACCGGGTTTGAGTCCCCACTCCTCCACCACCTGCAGCCAGCCGGATGACCTTGGGTCAGTCTCAGTTCTCTCAGAGCCCTATTATAGAATCATAGAGTTGGAAGGGACCACCAGGGTCATCTAGTCCAACCCCCCCCCCTGCACAATGCAGGAAATTCACAAACACCTCCCCCTAAATTCATAGGATCCTCATCGCTGTCAGATGGCCATTGAGCCTCTGTTGAAAAACCTCCCAGGAAGGAGAGCCCACCATCTCCCAAGGAAGCCTGTTCCACTGAGGAACCGCTCTAACGGTCAGGAAGTTCTTCCTAATATTGATCCGGAAACTCTTTTGATTTAATTTCAACCCATTGGTTCTGGTCCGACCTTCCGGGGCCACAGAAAACAATTCCACCCCATCCTCTCTATGACAGCCCTTCAAGGACTTGAAGATGGTGATTCTATCACCTCTCAGCCGCCTCCTCTCCAGGCTAAACATCCCCAGCTCCTTCAGCCTTTCCTCATAGGACTTGGTCTCCAGACCCCTCACCATCTTCGTCGCCCTCCTCTGGACCCATTTCCACTTGTCTGTATCTTTCTTAAAATTTAATTCCCCAAACATGAACACAATACTCCAAGTGAGGTCTTACCAGAGCAGAGTAAAGCGATACCATCACTTCACGTGATCTGGACACTATAGGTTCTGGAAAGTCTTCATGAGATGTAGCCAGGCTGTGGACTTTGCGGTGTTCTCTGACAGCAACTGCGGGACTTGGCATCTTTGGCCAAGAGCTGTTGGTCACAATGGTCACATTCAACAGCCAGTTTCCTTATCACTACCCTTCCAGGAAGCCCCACCAAACAATGGACACATCCACAAAACAATTGCCCTTTCACCACACCCCCTCCAGCCTAGAAATAGCAGCTCTCCAGCAGCCCTGGCCCCACTCAATGCACAGCAGCCAAGAAGGTCAGAGCGCCTGCTCCGGCTGCAACGCCACTGAGGATGTTCTCCGCAGCTGAGAACGAAATGTCTGAAAGAAAAACTTTCTCCAGTAGAACATGGCACTTGAGCCTGAAAGATTCTACAAACCCTAATAATAAAGTCAGTATTGTCTTCTCAGACTAGCAGCGGCTCTCCAGGGTCTCCAGCTGAGTTTTTTCACACCTATTTGCCTGGACCCTTTTTTGGAGATGCCAGGGATTGAACCTGGGACCGTCTGCTTCCCAAGCAGATGCTCTACCACTGAGCCACCATCCCTCCCCACAACGAAATTGCAAAGGGACAAGGATGTAAATGACATTGCAAATAACATTGCAGCGCAGTAAATAATACTGACTATAGCTAAGTAAGAAGTATGTATAAACAAGCTGCAAACCATATTGGACAAGAACAGAACAGCCGCATTATGTACAAAAAAAGAAAATAAAAGATGGGAAACATAGCGAGTAGATTAATAGCAAGTTATGTAAGATGCCGTCATCAATCAATTACGGAATTTAAAGAATATCGGCATAAAGAGCAATGTATGCTATTACTATCATAAAGTGTACCTTCTGCAACAGTAGTGCAAGATATAGACCACCACTAGCACAAACAGAGGAGGAAAGAAGATATTTCAAGGGGGGGGGGAAGAAAAATTAGAGATAGAAGAAGAAGAAGAAGAAGAAGAAGAAGAAGAAGAAGAAGAAGAAGAAGAAGAAGAAGAAGAAGAAGAAGAAGAAGAAGAAGAAGAAGAAGAAGAAGAAGAAGAAGAAGATATTGGATTTATATCCCGCCCTCCACTCCGAAGAGTCTCAGAGCGGCTCACAATCTCCTTTACCTTCCTCCCCCACAACAGACACCCTGTGAGGTGGGTTGGGCTGGAGAGGGCTCTCCCAGCAGCTGCCCTTTCAAGGACAACCTCTGCCAGAGCTATGGCTGACCCAAGGCCATGCTAGCAGGTGCAAGTGGAGGAGTGGGGAATCAAACCCAGTTCTCCCAGATAAGAGTCCGCATACTTAACCACTACACCAAACTGGCTCTCCAGTCTACTGGGGGACTGGGAAGGCTGGGTTTTTTTTAGGTAGAGGCACCAAACTTTCAGCATTACATGAGGTGCCTTCCCTCAATATACCCCCCAATTTTCAAAAGGATTGGACCAGGGGGTCCAATTCTATGAGCCCCCAAAGACGGTGCCCCTATCCTCCATTATTTCCAAAGGAGGGAAGGCATTTAAAACCCTTGAAATGTGATGGCCAGAACTCCCTTCGGAGTTCAGTCGTGCTTGTCACACCCTTGCTCCTGGCTCCGCCCCCAAAGTCTCCTGGCTCCACCCCCAAAGACCCCAGAGGCAGACCTAGCAAATCCTACATGGAAAGCTGAGACCGCTCTCCTGGACCACTGCCCGACGTTTCATACCCTTTGATAAACGAACTGATGAAAATGGGCCTATGGCTGAGGCAGCGGGCGTCCTATTATTCCATCATTTGGCCTCCCTTGTTTTATTTTTTATTTTTAAATTTATTTTATCTTATTTTATTTATATCCCGCCCGATCCAATTTAAACCAGAAATATTTTTATTGAATAAGTACCCCAGTGACTACACAAAGGAGACAAGACATCTAATATCACGTATCATTTCGGCAGCTAGGATTTTACTTGCACAGAAATGGCAGTGCCAGGAAATTCCGACGAGGGCAGACTTGACTGAGAAAATATTGGAGACGGCAGCTGCTTGCAGGGGAATCTAAGGAAGAAGCCAGAAAACATTGGGAGAAGTTCTATAGGTGGTTCGATACTTAAGATTTACCGATGTGAACTTTTATTTTATTTTAATTTTTTTTTGTTATATATACTATGTAAATTAGAAATATAATTTGAAAAACAGATGGTTTAGATGAGGACTTACAATCCATGCTGGGAATTATTAGGAAGGGAATTGAAAACAAATCAGCCAGTATCATAATGCCCCTGTATAAATCGATGGCGCGGTCTCATTTGGAATACTGTGTACAATTCTGGTCACCACACCGCAAAAAGAAGAAGAAGAAGAAGAAGAAGAAGAAGAAGAAGAAGAAGAAGAAGAAGAAGAAGAAGAAGAAGAAGAAGAAGAAGAAGAAGAAGAAGAAGAAGAAGAAGAAGAAGAAGAAGAAGAAGAAGAAGAAGATATTGGATTTATATCCCGCCCTCCACTCCGAAGAGTCTCAGAGCGGCTCACAATCTCCTTTACCTTCCTCCCCCACAACAAACACCCTGTGAGGTGGGTGGGGCTGGAGAGGGCTCTCACAGCAGCTGCCCTTTCAAGGACAACCTCTGCCAGAGCTATGGCTGACCCAAGGCCATTCCAGCAGGTGCAAGTGGAGGAGTGGGGAATCAAACCCGGTTCTCCCAGATAAGAGTCCGCACACTTAACCACTACACCAAACTGGCTACTACACCACTACACCAAAGGATATTCTAGCATTCCATCTGTTTCAACTAAGCCAGAATGTTATCTAGATCCACGGCACCTCACACCTACGACAGCAGTCTTTTTATCACCCTCCAGTGTTTTTTCAGCCCTGCTTTGTCCTAACACTAACAAACACAGAACCTTGGTTGTGATTCTTTTAATCTGCTAAAAACATTCCCATGATTCCACACTGCCCACTTATATTATGAATTGCTGCTTCCATTCCCATTTGGTCTGATGAAGTCTGCTTAAGAGCATACGAAAGCTGACATTCTGAATAAAACTTAAAGGTCCCGCTTGTCTACTGTGCTGGGAGGCTTGTTGGAGCAGCTGCTAGAAGAAGCGAAAGGGCTTCACTAAAGACAGAATGACGTTCCATGCAGTCCTCTTTCTGATGTACGGACCCAGCTTTCTACGTGGGAGAGCAAAGGCGGACTGAGATGTTAAAGTCGGCCTTGGAACAAATTCAACCAGCTCTGGTGGCACCACGGAGGCCTCTGAGTTCTGACCTAGACTGCAGCCATGTTTGGGGTTGCCAGGTCCAATTCAAGAAATATCTGGGGACTTTGGGGGTGGAGCCAGGAGATTTTGGGGTGGAGCCCGGATCAAGGCTGTGAAAAGCATCATGGAACTCCAAAGGGAGTTCTGGCCATCACACTGAAAGGGAAATCACACCTTTTCAATGCCTTCCCTCCATTGGAAATACTGAAGGATAGGGGCACCTTCTTTGGGGGCTCCTAGAATTGGACTCCCCCCCCCATCTAATCTTTTTGAAACTTGGCAGGTTTTTTGAGGAGAGGTACCGGATGCTATGCTGAAAATTTGGTGCCTCTACCTCAAAAAACATCCCCCCTCCCCCTGCATAGGGGATAATGGAGTGCCCAGCACACATTCCCCCCCCCCTGCTTTCTGATGACCCTGAAGTGGGGGGAGGGCCTCCAAACTGGGGGATCCCCTGCCCCACCTGGGGATTAGCGAAACTATAGGATCTTAGCATGCAGCTGTGTAAATTGAAAAACCGCTAAGAGACACCATAAATTTTAAACAAGACGGTGTAATGTAAAGGTCAGTGGTGTTCTGACCAAGCTTGCACATAGAACTTCAAATAGAAAAGAGCATGTAGCAAAAAAAAAAAAAAACATTAACAGGAGGCAGTTCAAAAGCAATCTTTCCAATCACAAAGGAGTGACAATAGTCCAGTATTTAGTTCATGGAACTAAAAGAAGCCCTTCCAAAGACGTCTGTTCTAGCTATGAAGACGTTTCATCCGTCTTTCTTCAGTTTGGAGGCTTATTTATCACTAGAACCCAATCTTTACAATACATTCACAGAAGACCAACAAGGTTCAGAACATGTCTGTAAGATTTCCAGGAAATGGTCTTGTCCGGGCTTCCTTTGACCAGAGCATCCTTGCCCGGGCTCTGAGGTCTACTGTTCAACATCTTCTCATAGTCCCTGGTCCTAAGGATGCCCAGCAGGCTTCAACGAGGGCCAGGGCCTTTTCGGTCTGGGCCCCTACCTGGTGGAATGAGCTCCTCCCGCTGGAGATCTGGGCCCTGCGGTACTTATCAAGGCTTTGCAGAGCCTGTAAGACCTCCTCTTTTGCCAGGCTTTTAATTGATCCAGTGGGCATCCTTTGAAAGTCATCACTTCCCTCAGCATTTCACCATTATGGTGTTATGCTATGCTGTTAGCCATCAGCCGCATGCTGTTTGCCGCCTATGTCTGTATGTTTACTGTGCGGCTTGCTCCTGTTTCATTATGTCTGTTTTATGATATTATTTTGACTCTGTTGTTTCATTGCTGTAAGCCGCCCTGAGCCCTCTTGTGGGATAGGGCAGGATATAAACCTAAAAATTAAATTAAATTAAACTATCCAGCCTACTCCTGCACCTGGCCCCGCATTGACGCCTGGAGAGGAGGCAGCAGAGAGGTGGGAGGATCACCATCTTCAAGCCCTTGAAGGGCTGTCCTAGAGAGGAGGGTGTGGAATTGTTTTCTGTGGCCCCAGAAGGTAGGACCAGAACCAATGGGTTGAAATTAAATCAAGAGTTTCCAGCTCAACGCTAGGAAGAACTTCCTGACGGTTAGAGCGGTTCCTCAGTGGAACAGGCTTCCTCGGGAGGTGGTGGGCTCTCCTTCCTTGGAGGGTTTTCAACAGAGGCTAGATGGCCATCTGACAGCAATGCTGATCCTGTGACTTTAGGGGGAGGTGTTTGTGAGTTTCCTGCATTGTGCAGGGGGTTGGACTAGATGGCCCTAGAGGTTCCGTCCAACTCTAGGATTCTATTAGGAAGAACTTCCTGACCGTTAGAGCCGTTCTTCAGTGGAACAGGCTTCCTCGGGAGGTGGTGGGCTCTCCTTCCTTGGAGGTTTTTCAACAGAGGCTAGATGGCCACCTGACAGCAATGAGGATCCTGTGAATTAGGCAGATCATGAGAAGGAGGACAGAAAGGGTTGCCTCAGTGCTCATGCCCCTTACATGCTCATGAGGACTGGAGACCAAGTCCTATGAGGAAAGGTTGAAGGAGCTGGGCATGTTTAGCCTGGAGAGGAGGCAGCTGAGAGGTGATAGAATCACCATCTTCCAGTACTTGAAGGGCTGTCATCTAGAGGAGGGTGCAGTATTGTTTTCTGTGGCCCCGGAAGGCAGGACCAGAACCAATGGGTTGAAATTAAAGCAAAAGAGTTTCCGGCTCAACCTTAGGAAGAACTTCCTGACTGTTAGAGCAGTTCCTCAGTGGAAGAGGCTTCCTCGGGAGGTGGTGGGCTCTCCTTCCTCGGAGGTTTTTCAACAGAGGCTAGAGGGCCATCTGACAGCAATGAAGATCCTGTGAATTTAGAGGGAGGCGTTTGTGAGTTTCCTGCATTGTGCGGAGGGTTGGACTAGATGACCCTAGAGGTCCCTTCCAACTCTATGATTCTATGATTCTGTACAAGGAACATGTTCTCCCATATTATGAGATCATGTGATTCTTGGCCAGTTTTCACAGTGGCTGATAACACAGCAGAGAATCCCCTAGCAGCGAATGTAAAAGTCCGGTCAGTTTCAACATCGCTTTTCCCCCCTTTGCCTGTGTTCCTTTCTGTCCCCTTTCATTCAATGAGCCAATGCCAAAACGCATGCGCAAATCCTGAACAAGGATTTAAATGGAAAGCACTTACCGGACGCTACTGCTGTAGCTGCGATAGGAAAGCTGTGTAATTTTTTTTTAAAAAACGCGCTTTTGGACGCCACCTCCCACATATCACATTCCACCCCGATTTAGAAAAGTGCATTTTAAAATGTGTAGCTACGGAATAAATGCAATGGAAGAGAAAGAACGGTGTATATAAGGCGGGCGCAGAATTGGAATCTGCAGTAAAATGTGTGTTTAATGGGCCCAAGAAAGTGCTGCCTCCTGGATAAGATTACACCGCAGGGGAAGACTCGGGGCTAGAAGACCTTTCGTGTGAATATATAAGATTTTCATCTGCAAGCAGTTTCTTACATGGCAGGGAAGAAGCGTTTCAAAATGGCCGCTCTCACCTGTTACAACTAGGGTTGGAAAGTCCAATTCAGGAGACTTTGGTGGTGGAGCCAGGAGACATTAGGGGTGGAGCCAAGATCAAGGCTGCGACAAGCATCATTGAACTCCAAAGGGAGTTCTGGACATCACATTTAAAGGGACGGCACACCTTTTCAATTCCTTCCTTCCATAGGAAATAATGAAGGATAGGGGCACCTTCTTTTGGGGTTCATAGAATTGGACCACCCGGTCCAATCTTTTTGAAACTTGAGGGGTATTTTGGGGAGAGGCACTAGATGCTATACTGAAAATTTGGTGCCTCTACCCCCAAGAACAGCCCCCCCCCCAGAGCCCCAGATACCTGCAGATCAATTCTCCATTATTTTCTATGGGAATAAATCTCCATAGGGAAAAACAGAGTTCCCAGCAGACATTTCCCTCCCCTCCCCCCGCTTTCTGATGACCCTGAAGTGGGGGGAGGGTCTCCAAACAGGGGGATCCCCTGCCCCAACCTGGGGATTGGCAACCCTAGTTACAACGCCCTTACTCTTGTGCTCCTGGAGTCTCACTCCCTCGCCCCGCCGCTTACCCAGGCCAGACGCGAGCTGCCTGGAACATATAACACCATATATAACACTTGTGTTGAAAGACAACTGGCTCCCTTTATGTTTTGCTGCCTCATTAAAAGCGCTGGTGTTCGTTTTCAAAGTTCATTCATTCAGATCTCCGTAATGAGCACCCCCCCCCACCCCAGCCTCTTACATGAAAACAATCTGAGGGCAAGTCTAACGTTAAAATGTCCTGAGGGGACAAGGATCGGGGCCTTTTCGGTGATGGCGCCCTCACCCTGGAACCCCCTCTCCAAGTGAGCTTCTGAAGATTTAACGAACAAGGCTTGCCAGTGTCCAGGCGCGGCCTAGAGAACTACTGCAATTATGACTGAGCTCCAGACTGCAGAGATCAGTTCCCCAAGGAGGTCTGGAAAGCACAGGAGCTACGCTGCTCTTTTACACACACCCTCACTTGCCCGAAGGAAAGCAAAACAAACAGAGGGGCTGCACTCTCACGAGGTCTGCTGTTGCTAACCCTTCCCCATGAAGTACTTCCTGCTCCAATTTAAAGGCACACACACATTTTAAAATTGGACCTGTTTGCAGGTCCTGCCCAAGATCTAGAGGTACAGGGTGGCTGTGGGGGAGGAGCTTCCCCCGCCGGCCAGCTGGCTGGGGGCAGGGGAAGCCTGTAAAACTGGGGGATCCCCCGCTGGGACCTGGGGATTGGGAAGCCTAGGTTTTTTTGGCCACTGTGTGACCAGGGGAGGGTTTTGCAGAAAAAGCCCAGCAGGAACACATTGGCATATTAGGCCACACCCCCAATGTCACCATTGTTTCACACAGGGTTTTGCAGAAAAAGCCCAGCAGGAACTCATTGGCATATTAGGCCACACCCCCAATGTCACCATTGTTTCACACAGGGTTTTGCAGAAAAAGCCCAGCAGGAACTCATTGGCATATTAGGCCACACACCCTGATGCCAAGCCAGCCAGAACTGCATGCCTGTGTGTACCTGCTCAAAAGAAGCCCTGTGTGTGACACAGAGTGTCGAACTGGGTGGGCCATTGGCCTGATCCAACATGGCTTCTCTTATGTTCTTATGTGACACAGAGTGTTGGACTAGATGGGCCACTGGCCTGATCCAACATGGCTTCTCTTACGTTCTACTGTGACACAGAATGTTGGACTGGATGGGCCACTGGCCTGATCCAACATGGCTTCTCTTACGTTCTACTGTGACACAGAATGTTGGACTGGATGGGCCATTGGCCTGATCCAACATGGCTTCTCTTATGTTCTTCTGTGACACAGAGTGTTGGACTGGATGGGCCACTGGCCTGATCCAACACGGCTTCTCTTATGTTCTTATGTGACACAGAGTGTTGGACTGGATGGGCCATTGGCCTGATCCAACAGGGCTTCTCTTATGTTCTTATGTGACACAGAGTGTTGGACTAGATGGGCCACTGGCCTGATCCAACATGGCTTCTCTTACGTTCTACTGTGACACAGAATGTTGGATTGGATGGGCCACTGGCCTGATCCAACATGGCTTCTCTTACATTCTACTGTGACACAGAGTGTTGAACTGGATGGGCCACTGGCCTGATCCAACATGGCTTCTCTTACGTTCTACTGTGACACAGAATGTTGGACTGGATGGGCCATTGGCCTGATCCAACATGGCTTCTCTTATGTTCTTCTGTGACACAGAGTGTTGGACTGGATGGGCCACTGGCCTGATCCAACACGGCTTCTCTTATGTTCTTATGTGACACAGAGTGTTGGACTGGATGGGCCATTGGCCTGATCCAACAGGGCTTCTCTTATGTTCTTATGTGACACAGAGTGTTGGACTGGAGGGGCCACTGGCCTGATCCAACATGGCTTCTCTTATGTTCTTATGTGACACAGAGTGTTGGACTGGATGGGCCATTGACCTGATCCAACACGGCTTCTCTTATGTTCTTATGTGACACAGAGTGTTGGACTGGATGGGCCATTGTCCTGATCCAACACAGCTTCTCTTATGTTCTTATGTGACACAGAGTGTTGGACTGGATGGGCCATTGGCCTGATCCAACAGGGCTTCTCTTATGTTCTTATGTGACACAGAGTGTCGGACTGGAGGGGCCACTAGCCTGATCCAACATGGCTTCTCTTATGTTCTTATGTGACACAGAGTGTTGGACTGGATGGGCCATTGGCCTGATCCAACACGGCTTCTCTTATGTTCTTATGTGACACAGAGTGTTGGACTGGATGGGCCATTGTCCTGATCCAACACAGCTTCTCTTATGTTCTTATGTGACACAGAGTGTTGGACTGGCCACTAGCCTGATCCAACATGGCTTCTCTTACGTTCTTATGAGCTTACAGTAGGCTTTGTACTAAAAGCCTTGTGCTATGTATGTGGACTCAAGGGAGAACTGAATTGGGACCTCCTGCATGGCTCATTGGAGCCAGGCGACCAGAGCTTGGGGACTTGGGAGCAATAGGCAGAGGGATCCGAATCCCTGCTGCCCTGCTCCAATCACGGGCCCCCTTCTGGTTTGAATGGACCAATAGACTGCTAGCGCGAGAACCCTGATGGGGATTATAAGGCTGCCCCTGTGGGCCCATTCTTCAGTCTTATGCTTATGCCTTACTATGCTGAAATCAATACAGAGCTGATGTTTCACTACCACCTTGCCTCTTCAGTGCGTTGAACCCACTATATCATGGGGGACCAACAGTAGCGCTCCAGATGTTTTTTGCCTACAACGCCCAACAGCCCCAGCCATTGGCCATGCTGGGTAGGGCTGATGGGAGTTGTAGGCAAAAAAAAATCTGGAGAGCTACCGTTGGCCACCCCTGCACTATATTATACCTTGTAAGCTCTTGGAGGATTGGCTACATCAGAGATGTGTAGGGTTGCCAATCCCAAGGTGGGGGCAGGGGATCCCCCAGTTTGGAGGCCCTCCCCCCGCTTCAAGGTCATCAGAAAGCGGGGGGAGGGGAGGGAAATGTCTGCTGGGAATTCTGTTATTCCCTATGGAGATTTATTCCCATAGAAAATAATGGAGAATTGATCTGCAGGTATCTGGGGCTCTGGGGGGGGTGATATTTGAGGTAGAGGCACCAGATTTTCAGTACAGCATCTAGTTCCTCTCTCCAAAGTATCCCCCAAGTTTCAAAACGATTGGACCAGGGGATCCAATTCTATGAGCCCCAAAAAAGGTGCCCCTATCCTTCATTATTTCCTATGGAAGGAAGGCATTGAAAAGGTGTGCCGTACCTTTAAATGTGACAGCCAGAACTCCCTTTGGAGTTCAATTATGCTTGTCACAGCCTTGATCTTGGCTTCACCCCTAATGTCTCCTGGCTCCACCCCCAAAGTCTCCTGGCTCCACCCCCAAAGTCCCCAGATATTTCTTGAATTGGACTTGGCAACCCTAGGGATGTGTGACCTAATATGCAAAGGAGTTCCTACTACAAGAAAAAAAGCCCTGGGTGTGAGGCTTGTATTGATGAAGAGAACTTAGAAATTATTTCCTGTGGCAGAACTGGACATTGATTTAAGTGGCTAAAGTTGTCTTGTTCCATTCCTTTATTTATAGTCAGCCTCTCCTGCCGGGACTCCAAGCCGATTACACCAATTCGAAACAACGCAGCGACGTATTATACATACAACCAACCACATAATTAAAAAAATAGATTAGAGAACGAGAGACCACCAGACCCCAGACAGTAGAATATATACACGGGAACACTCAGATACGTACAGCAGCGTCATTACACTGAATTACCGGAAACAAAAAAAGGGAAGAAAGATTTAATCCAAACAAATCTAATTAAGAGACCAAAAGGTTAATTACCACAAACATAAGGGTCAGATAACACCAATTAAAAATGTACGTTGTACATTTTTTAATTGATATGAGTTGGCTTTTATATTTGTGGTAATTAACTTTTTTTTTTTCCTTAATTATACCGAATGGTGATATTCGAGGAGCAGGGAAGCAGTGTAATATATACAACGAGCAAAGCAATGAAAAAATACCTACAATTTTACAGAGACTTAACAACGACCCCTTTATAAAAAGTTAGGCCCTCCTGATACAAGAGTGTTTGGTTTTTAATGTCAAGAATTGTGCTGTGGCAGTTCCCACACGGCGAAGAACCTACTGGCCAAACTAGATTGCATTTAAAGCTTCCATTTACCTGCCTTGGGGGAGCGGGGAATTACCCACTACCAGCCTCAGTTTTCCACCCCTAGCAAACTGAGGAGTATTTGCGGGGGGGAATGAAGCCTGCATAGTGCCACTCTAGGAATTTCCCTGAGTCTCTATGGTAATGAGGCCGTCTGAAGCATTGCCCAGAAGTGATAGGGTTGCCAAGTCCAATTCAAGAAATATCTGGGGACTTTGGGGGTGGAGCCAGGAGACTTTGGGGGTGGAGCCAGGAGCAAGGGTGTGACAAGCTCGACTGAACTCCAAAGGGAGTTCTGGGTATCAAATTTAAAAGGACTGCGCACCTTTTGAAAGCCCTCCACTGGAAATAATGAAGAATAAGGCCGGGGCACCTTCTTTTGGGGGCTCATAGAATTGGAACCCTGCAGAAAAGGGATGTGTGAAAGAGCCACATGTGGCTCCCGAGCCGCAGTTTGGTCACCCCTGCCCCAAAGCATCCTGTTTCTGCAGGGGAACCAATCGCTGTCATTTGGGGATCTGCTGTAATCCAAGGCGAGCCGCGGATTCCACCCGGAGGCTGATGGCCCCTGCCAGGAGTTCAAGACCACCGCCCTGAATCTTTAACGCTTTGGAGAAGGGAGGGGGCGTGGGGGAGTTATACAAAGGAGGTGACGGGGCAGGCGTGCCGTTCATCACCTCAGCAAGGCTGGCCTTGCCACTGGGCAAACTAGGTGATTGCCTAGGGTGCCGGCCTTCCAAGGGCGGGGAGGGGAGGGAAATGTCTGCTGGGAACTCTATTGTTCCCTATGGAGATTTATTCCCATAGAAAATCATGGAGAATTGATCTGCGGGTATCTGGGGCTCTGGGAGGGCTGTTTTTTGGGGTAGAGGCACCAAATTTTCAGCATAGCATCTAGTGCCTCTCCCAAAATACCCCCCAAGTTTCAAAACGATTGGACCAGGGGGTCCAATTCTATGAGCGCCAAAAGAAGGTGCCCCTATCCTTCATTATTTCCTATGGAAGGAAGGCATTGAAAAAGTGTGCCGTCACTTTAAATGTGATGGCCAGCACTCCCTTCGGAGTTCAATGATGCTTGTCACAGCCTTGATCTTGGCTCCACCCCCAAAGTCTCCTGGCTCCACCCCCAAAGTCCCCAGATATTTCTTGAATTGGACTTGGCAACCCTACATGTGACTCAGGGACTTTATCAGTGCTGCAGGGGAGGGGAGCCCCAGAAATTAGCCTCACCTAGGATGCCAGACAGTCTAGGGCTGATCTTGTGCCTCAGGAAACCAGCGGCCCCTGAAACACTTGGGCCCCCAGAGCGGGACAAAGTTCGATTCCCTCCCCGACTGATCCAAGTCCCCTTCGCAAGCGAGGCCTGCCGGGGGTGCCTCAATAGTCCTCTTCGTTCTGCTGGGGCCTCAGCACCACACTGTGGTAGGCTTTGATGCAGGAGAAGGCGGTGGGCGGGATGCGGCGGCGGTCGATCAGGTTGTTCTCCAGGTGCATCGACACGATGTTGGAGTCCTCGGCGACTCGCGTGTCGCAGACGGAGTTCAAGGGGACGTGCCTGATGGGGGGCGGGGCGGGGGGAGAGAGAACAGGAAGATTCAGCATCCCTGCCGGGGCTCTTTAAGGCTTCGGAGCTCTCGGCACCTGTAGAAATCCTTACAACAGCATTATATGACCCTCATTTTCCAGCTGTGAAGAAGAAGAAGACTGCAGATTTATACCCCGCCCTTCTCTCTGAATCAGAGACTCAGAGCAGCTTACAATCTCCTCTATCTTCTCCCCCCACAACAGACACCCTGTGAGGTGGGTGGGGCTTACAATCTCCTCTATCTTCTCTCCCCACAACAGACACCCTATGAGGTGGGATGGGCTTACAATCTCCTATATCTTCTCCCCCCACAACAGACACCCTGTGAGGTGGGTGGGGCTTACAATCTCCTATACCTTCTCCCCCCACAACAGACACCCTGTGAGGTGGGTGGGGCTTACAATCTCCTGTATCTTCTCCCCCCACAACAGACACCCTGTGAGGTGGGCGGGGCTTACAATCTCCTATATCTTCTCCCCCCACAACAGACACCCTGTGAGGTGGGAGGGGCTCACAATCTCCTCTATCTTCTCTCCCCACAACAGACACCCTGTGAGGTGGGCGGGGCTCACAATCTCCTACATCTTCTCCCCCCACAACAGACACCGTATGAGGTGGGTGGAGCTGAGAGGGCTCTCACAGCAGCTGCCCCTTTCAAGGACAACCTCTCCGAGAGCTATGGCTGACCCAAGGCCATTCCAGCAGGTGCAAGTGGAGGGAGTGGGGAATCAAACCTGGTTCTCCCAGATAAGAGGCCACACACTTCGCCACTACACCAAACTGGGGGGGTAGGGCTGCCCTCTTCCAGAGGCGTATAAGGAGAGAGGTCACAAAGCAAAGCAACACTGTAGTAACAAAGGTTACTGTGACCAAAATTACTAAACTACATACAATATTTATTACAATATGGACAGGCGAACCATAGAAGGTTATTCACACAAAGAAATTTTCAGTCCAGTCCTGAATACAGTTCATAATATTCCTGTAAAATTCACAGCCACAGTATTCCTGTAGAATTCACTCCGGTAGAAGATATCAATGTATCCCATCGATGTAGTAATGTTCCATCTCCATAAATCCCATGAAAATATAATGTGTGCAACAGGACAGCCGGTATTTCAATTCTTGTTTCAATGATGCTTTTCCTCAGGCACGGGATTATAATATTATTTCCGTAACATCCTTAAAGATACAAACGCAGTACATGAGCTTTATGTTGGGCATTTTGCCTGTGAGAAGCAGATAGGAAGAGACATATTGTCCAACATAAGCTCATGTGTTGAGTTTGTATCTTTAAGGCTGTTATGGAAATAATGTTATAACCCCGTGCCTGAGGAAAAGCGTTACTGAAACGGGAATTGAAATACTGGCTGCCCTGTTGCACGCATTATATTTCCATGGGATTTATGGAGATGGAACACTCCTCCAGATGTGGCATGGAAATTTCCCAGAACTACAACTGATTCCTCCTAACTACAGAAATCCAGTGGTGAACTGGCCAGTGTCTCAGCTTGCCCAATGGCTAGTGGGCCCCCTTAAACATTAGGCAATATGTTAAAAATGTTAATGTCCTTTTAGTAGCTTGAAAATATAATAGAAGTTCCAATGTTATTACTGTAATGTAACTAAAATTTATGGTGTATTTAGGGTCGCCAGCCTCCAGGTGGGAAACAATAAACCACCCAAAACAGGGTTATAGTGACACAAATGACTATGATATAATGCACTAAAGTAATAACTTTATAAGTAAAAACAATTATACTTGTACATCTCAATATGGAACACTCTCAATACAATACAGGGGTGGCCAACGGTAGCTCTCCAGATGTTTTTTCCCCTACAACTCCCATCAGCCCCAGCCATTGGCCATGCTGGCTGGGGCTGATGGGAGTTGTAGGGGAAAAAACATCTGGAGAGCTACCGTTGGCCACCCCGGCAACATAAAGTCCATTCACACCACAAATAAAGTTCCAATGGCAGAGCTCCAATGTACAGGAGGCCGACTTTATATCCTTGCTTCGAAGTTTCTTCCAGCAAAGGTGCACTCTACAGTCCTTTCTTAGTCATTTGTGTCACTATAACCCTGTTTTGGGTTGTTTATTGTTTGCAATCTTGAGTGACTTCTCTCTAGTTTTTCTTTTCTAGCCTCCAGGTGAGGCCTGGGGATCTCCCGCTTTCCCAACTGATCTCCAGCTGGCAGAGATACCAGCTCCCCTGGAGGAAATGCAGTCTGGATTGACATTTAATATCTACTGCATGCTGCCAGTCATATGTACAATCTATGTACACTGTCATTACATACATACCTACATACATACATACACATTGCAAAAGTTTTAATTGTACCTTTTTTCCACTTATGTATTTTTCTGAAAATTTTATTTATTTCTTATAAAAATTAAATGACAGCCTTTATAGTTGTGGGCGGGCCCCCTTTGTCTCCTGGCAACCAACATTTTTAGACCCAGGCCACCACTGCTTGCAGTTGCAGTCCTCCTGTAGAATTCACAGTCTTCCTGAAGAGATCCGTGTATCCCATACATGTAGGAATGTTCCAACTCCATAAATCCCATGAAAATATAACGTGTGCCACAGGACAGCCGGTATTTCAATTCCTGTTTCAATAATGCTTTTCCTCAGGCTCGGGATTATAACATCATTTCCATAACATCCTTAAAGACACAAACTCAATACATAAGCTTATGTTGTAAGAAGAGACACACTGTCCAACGTAAGTAGGTATTGAGGTTGTATCATTAAGGATGTTATGGAAATAATATTATAACCCCGTGCCTGAGGAAAAGCATTACTGAAACAGGAATTGAAATACCGGCTGTCCTGTGGCACACATTACATTTTCATGGGATTTATGGAGATGGAACACTCCTCCAGATTTTTCCTCCAGGAACAATCCTCCTGGAGCTTACAGCAGGCCCTGCACCAAAAGCCCTCTTAGCTCTTGGAGGATTGGCTACATCAGGGAGGTGTGGCCTAATATGCAAATGAGCCCCTGCTAGAATTCCACCCCTGCTGTAGCCAAACCTCCTGGAGCTGACAGTAGGCCCTGTACTAAGAGTTCTCTTAGCTCTTGGAGGATTGGCTACATCAGGGAGGTGTGGCCTAATATGAAAAATGAGCCCCTGCTAGAATTCCATCCCTGCCGTAGCCAATCCTCCTGGGGCTTACAGCAAGCCCTGTGCTAAGAGCCCTCTTAGCTCTTGGAGGATTGGCTACATCAGGGAGGTGTGGCCTAATATGCAAATGAGCCCCTGCTAGAATTGCACCCCTGCCGTAGCCAATCCTCCTGGGGCTTACAGCAGGCCCTGTACTAAGAGCCCTCTTAGCTCTTGGAGGATTGGCTACATCAGGGAGGTGTGGCCTAATATGCAAATGAGCCCCTGCTAGAATTCCACCCCTGCTGTAGCCAAACCTCCTGGAGCTTACAGCAGGCCCTGTACTAAGAGCCCTCTTAGCTCTTGGAGGATTGGCTACATCAAGGGGGCGTGGCCCAACATGCAGAGGAGTTCCTGCTAGAAAACTTTTACGATGACCATTCTAATTCAAGAGGCATTTCAAGGCAGATGCTGAGCTGCTGCAACTGAGCACACCTTCCACTGATGCCAGGGGGTGTACGGCGTAGGCCAACAACTTCGGCGTATGAGCTCGGGCCCCTCTTTTTCTACAAAACCCGCGCAGGTAGTCTGCCCCCAAACCAAGGTCATCCCTCACCCAGCGGAAGCGGAAAGCGGGGCCGGCGCTCGTCACCTGATGCGGTTGTGGCTGAGCCGCAGGACCTGGAGCCCCTTGAGGTTGAGGATGCCGCGGGGGATGGCCTGCAGGTGGTTGTTGTCGAGCAGCAGTTCGGCCAGCGAGCGGTACAGGCCCAGGAAGGAGACGGCGTGGATGCCCTCGTCCCGCAGGGCGTTGTGTGACAGGTGCAGGAATTCCAGGCCGGGCTTCATGTGGGCAAAGACGTAGCCGGGGATGCGCTCGATGCGGTTGTGGTGGAGGGTCAGCTGTTTCAGGCGGCGCGGCAGGAACGACGGGACCTGAGCCAAGCGGTTGTGCGACAGGTCCAAGGCTTCCAGCTTCCTGGGAAAGGAGGAGGAAAAGAAGAAGATATTGGATTTATATCCCACCCTACAGGGGTCGTTTTGTAGGAAAATAGGTGGTGGAGCTCATCAGCATATGCTGCCCTTCCCCCCCCCCAGCCAAAAGCAACCTGATACAAAAAAGGAGAGCCCCAGGAGAATGAGGCCTGCTCTAGCCAGCCCAAGCAGGCCTCGCTTGCCTGGGGCTCTCCTGCCCCCCCCCCCAGTCAAAAGGCCAGCAAGTCACTCATCATTCAAAATCACATCAGAAGTGGAGAAAGGATGGTGTGGGCTTTTCCAGGGGCTCATGAGGGCTGCTGGGGGTATGGCAAAGGCCCTGGTGGCTGGCTGGCTGCCCGGTCTCCTAATCCAGGGATTGCTATGCAGCTGCACCTACTATTCAACGGACAAGGGAGGTGGGGAGGAGGAGGGGGAACCCCCAGAAAGGTTCAGGAGCTGTGCTCCTGTGAGCTCCTGCTGAATCTCAGAGCGGTCACAATCTCCTTTACCTCTCCACCCGCCCCCCACAACAGATACCCTGTGAGGTGGGTGGGGCTGAGAGAGCTCTCACAGCAGCTGCCCTTCCAAGGACAACCTCTGCCAGAGCTATGGCTGACCCAAGGCCATGCTAGCAGCTGCAAGTGGGGGAGTGGGGGAATCAAACCCGGTTCTCCCAGATAAGAGTCCGCGCACTTCACTGCTACACCAAACTGGCTCTCAAGGAGGGAAAATAACCCGGTCAGGAACATATGAACATATATGAACATATGAAGCTGCCTTATACTGAATCAGACCCTGGGTCCATCAAAGTCAGTATTGTCTTTTCAGACTGGCAGCAGCTCTCCAGGGTCTCCAGCTGAGGTTTTTCACACCTATTTGCCTGGACCCTTTTTTGGAGATGCCAGGGATTGAACCTGGGACCTTCTGCTTCCCAAGCAGATGCTCTACCACTGAGCCGCCGTCCCTCCCCAGTTTTTTTAAAAAAGGAGTCCAGTCTTTTTAAAAAAGCCAAGCACGAAAGGCCAAAAGACAGTTCCCAGTCTTGTTACATTCTAGTAGAATTGCCAGCTTGGAGCTGGGAAAAGCTTGTAGATCAGGGATGCTGAATTCATTTGAGGGCTGGATGTGACATCAATGAGACTTTGTTGGGCTGGGCCACGGGTGTTTTAAAGTGTAGTGCCAGGTAGCAGAGATATAAACTTCACAAAGGATACAGGCAAGCACAATTAATTTTTTTTAAATAAAAACTTAAAATAAAACATGCTTAAACGATTAGCACTCTTGCAATATTTTGTTTCATGAACAGTTTCTGTTTAACTGACACCTCTTGCTCTGAATTCTTGCATCAAAATCTGGAGACAAAGTCTGTGCTGTAGCAATCTTGAGTATGCTGTTCACACGTTGTTCAGGGGTGTGCGTCTGCAAGCTGCAAACCTGCTTTTGATTACAGAAATCTCACGGTCAATGCTTCGAGCTTAAGACCCAGGGGGAAACATGAAATGGCTGGGCATTGCGAGCTTTTGTACATAAACTGCTTCGTGTGTTGAGCAGCCAATGGGAAAAATAGAGGCTTTGCTCTGTAGCTCTGCTGTGCGATTGAGCAAGCCTGGCAAAGCAAGCTGTGATGCTGAAGGAAGCAAGAGAGAGAGAAGGAAGCAGATGACAGCCAGTTGCCCGGGGGCCTGATAAGAGCCCTCCAGGGACCTGATTCAGCCCTCGGGCCACATTTTGACACCCCTATGTGTTGATTTTGTTGGGGGTGGAGCCTGCAGAGGGTGGGGTTTTTGGAGGGGAGGGACCGCAACAGAGTACAATGTCATTGAGTCGCCCCTCTCTCTCTTGCTTCCTTCGGCCTCACAGCTTGCTTTGCCAGGCTTGCTCAATCGCACAGCAGAGCTACAGAGCAACGCCTCTATTTTTTCCATTGGCTGCTCAACACATAAAGCAGCCATTTCCTCCAGGGGATCTGATTTCTATTGTCTGGAGATAAACTGTGATACCAGGAGATCTCCAGGTGCCATCTGGAGGCTGGCAACCCTAGCAGCAAACCCAGCTTCCGGGCCCTGCTGGCGTGACTCACGGGAGGTCTATCCAGGCACGGGGAGCGATGCGATCCTCCTGAAGCTGGTTGTTGCTCAGGACCAGCACGGTGAGGTTGAGGGTTTTGTTGAGGACACCCTCCGTCACCTCCTCAATGTGATTCGAATCCAGGTGCAGCTCCTGCAAAGAGGGCAGGGGAAAGTCACTTACATGGAAACCCAAGAAAAGCCCTGCTGTGACAGGCCGGCAGTCCACCAGCTTGCTTTCTCACCAAGAGGTCAACCAGCTCACCTGGAGGGCACAGAGGCCGAGGCCTTCATAAGAACATCAGAAGAGCC
Organism: Heteronotia binoei; assembly: GCF_032191835.1. Lineage (NCBI taxonomy): Eukaryota > Metazoa > Chordata > Lepidosauria > Squamata > Gekkonidae > Heteronotia > Heteronotia binoei. The sequence continues at coordinate 10,686,579 of NC_083235.1, read as the reverse complement.
CTGCTGGATCAGACCAGGGAGGGTCCACCTTGTCCAGCATCCCTGTCTCACATAGAGGCCAACCAGTTCCTCTGGAAGGCCAACAGCAGGACAGAGAGGCCAAGGCCTTCATAAGAACATCAGAAGAGCCCTGCTGGATCAAACCAGTGGTCCATCTAGTCCAGCATCCTGTCTCACTCAGCAGCCAACCATTTCCTCTGGAAGGCCAACGACAGGGCAGAGAGGCTGAGGCCTTCATAAGAACATCAGAAAAGCCTTGCTGGATCAGACCAGTGGTCCATCTAGTTCAGCATCCTGTTTCATACAGAGGCCAACCAGTTCCTCTGGAGGGCCAAAAACAGGGCAGAGAGGCTGAGACCTTCAGAAGAACATCAGAAGAGCCCTGCTGGATTAGACCAGGGATCCATCTATTTACCCCAACTATTTCCTTTCCTTTCCCTTCCCTTCCTTCCCTTCCTCCTTCCCTTCCTTCACTCCTCCCACCCTCCCTTCATCCTTCTCTTCCTACCTTCCTTCCTTCCTCCATTCCTCCCTCCCTCCCTTCCGCCATTCCTTCCTCCCTCCCTCTCTCCCTCCCTTCCTTCCTCCCTCCCTCTTTCCCTTCCTTCCTTCCTCCCTCCCATCCTTCATTCCTTCCTCCCTCCTTCCCTCCCTCCCTTCCTTCCTCCCTCTCTCCCTTCCTCCCTCCCTTCATTCCTTCCTTCCTCCCTCCGTTCCTTCCTTCCTCCTCCCTCCCTCCATTCCTTCATTTCTTCCTCCATTCCTCCCTCCCTCCCTCCCTCCCTCCCTCCCTCCCTTCATTCCTTCCTCCATTCCTTCATTCCTCCCCCCTCACTTGCTTCCTTCCTCCCTCTCTCCATTCCTTCATTCCTCCCTCCCTTCCTCCTTCCCTTTCTTCCTCCCTCCCTCCCTTCCTTCCTCCATTCCTTCCTTCCTCTCTCACTCCCTCTCTCACTCCCTCCCTTCCTTCCTTCCTTCCTCCCCTCCCTCCCTCAAACATCTGACATTTATTCTATGTGACTCTTACTTAAGCAAGTTTGGCCACCCCATGGTCTATAATCTGAAGAACCAGGTTTGATTCCCCACTCCTCCTCCACTCAAAGCCAGCTGGGTGACCTTTGGCCAGTCACAGAACTCTCATGCCCCCCCCTCAAAAATAAGTATAGTTCACCACCTAAAAGTGTTAAGGCTGCCTGACAATCTTTGGATCTCCTGGCTGTATTACACAGAGTGCCATACAATAATTAATTAACCAGTTTGGTGTAGTGGTTAAGTGTATGGACTCTTATCTGGGAGAACCAGGTTTGATTCCCCACTCCTCCACTTGCAGCTGCTGGAATAGCTCTGTAGGAGTTGTTCTTGAAAGGGCAGCTGTAAGTGTTCTCTCAGCCCCACCTACCTCACAGGGTGTCTGTTGTAGGGGAGAAAGATAAAAAAGATTGTAAGCCACTCTGAGACTCTGAAATTCGGAGTGGAGGGCGTATTTTTCGCTCCATAAGACGCACCTGAGCATAAGACGCACCTAGTTTTTAGAGCCGTTTGTGTGAATTTAGAGGCATTTGTGTGAATTTTTTGCAGTATTCGCTCCTTAAGACGCACACACTTTTCCCTCCACTTTTTTGGGGGGGGGAAAGTGAGTCTTATGGTGCAAAAAATACTGTAAATCCAGTATCTTCTTCTTCTTAACGTTAGCACTGGGGTTGTCCGGAAAACACTAGAGCAAAGGTGTGTCTGCCCCACCCTACTGAGAGAGTTAATTTCTAGAGATCCCCAAAGTAAAGTTGTTACAGAAGGAGGAACAGCCTTTCCCTGGGACAGAGACCAGAAAACAGATGGCAGATGGGAGAGTCATTTGTTTCTTTTGCCCTGCTAGCGGCCAAAATCCAAAAGAGTCGATAGTGTGATGACTCGGCCGACCACAAGACATTCATCATGCGAGGGAACGTGGCAAAGACCTATTTTCAGCCACGGTTCCCCTGTTATCAACTGCGGAGAGGCTTACAATTTGTTCCAAGAGACTTCAGTGTGGAATCCGGAGCTCCGTGCGGAACGCCACATAACCGTTTGCCCTGTGACCGGAGGGATAACCTTTCCTGTAGGGTTGCCAACCTCCAGGTGGGACCTGGAGATCCCCTGGGATGGCAACTCATCTCCAGACTACAGAGATCAGTTCCTCTGGAGCAAATGGGTGGGCAGAAACCCCTCTGAGGAAAAGATGTTCTCAGTTTGGCCGGTGCTTGAGAAGAAATAGAGCAATTAACAGACTTCAGGTTCACATCATCATTCTCCCATTCCGACATGTTTATTAACTTTTGCTGTTTTCCCACACAACTTATACTATCCAGACCAAACCGTTATTCTTTCAATTTGTTAATTTCACTCTTTTGCCATTGGATCCTAACTTTATGCCATGTTGCATGCTTAACATAAGAACATAAGAGAAGCCATGCTAGATCAGGCCAATGGCCCATCCAGGCCAACACTGTGTCACACAGTGGCCCCCCCAAAAAAACAGGTGCCACCAGGAGCTCCACCAGTGGGGCCAGGACACTAGAAGCCCTCCCACTGTGCCCCCCCAAGCACCAAGAATACAGAGCTTCACTGCCCCAGACATAAGAGAAGCCATGTTGGATCAGGCCAGTGGCCCATCCAGCCCAACACTCTGTGTCACACAGTGGCCAAAAAAACCCAAGTGTCATCAGAAGGTCCACCAGTGGGGCTAGGACACTAGAAGCACCCCCAAGCACCAAGAATACAGAGCATCACTTGTCCCAGACATAAGAACATAAAAGAAGCCATGTTGGATCAGGCCAATGGCCCATCCAGTCCAACACTCTGTGTCACACGGGCCAAAAAACCCAGGCGCCATCAGGAAGTCCATCAGTGGGGCCAGGACACTAGAAGCCCTCCCACTGTGCCCCCCCAAGCACCAAGAAGACAGAGCATCACTGCCTCGGACAGAGAGTTCCACCAATACGCTGTGGCTAATAGCCACTGATGGACCTCTGCTCCAGTCCAGATGTTGACCCATGCTTGGGAAGAAATAGAGCAATTAACAGACTCCAGGTTCACATCATCACTCTCCGATTCCGACATGTTTATTACCTTTCCCTGTTTTCCCACCCAACTTATACTATCCAGACCAAACAGTTATTCTTTCAATTTGTTAATTTCACTCTTTCGCCATTGGATCCTAACTTTGTGCCATTTTGCATGCTTAACCCTTCCCACAACCACCAGCTATATGTAGCACTGCTCACTGTACCCCATTTCATCGTCTGATGAAGTGTGCTTCTAGCCCACTGAAGCGTACATTCTCAATAAAACTTCGTTGGCCTTCAAGGTGCTCCAACTTTGTTCTGTTAATGTCATACAGTTCTTCCTACAACAACTGAGTTCACAATGGTGGCCACCAGTGCTTTTTAAAAGCAGGAACACATAGGAATGCAGTTAACAGAAGAACATAAGAGAAGCCATGTTGGATCAGGCCAGTGGCCCATCCAGTCTAACTCTCTGTGTCACATAAGAACATAAGAGAAGCCACGATGGATCAGGCCAATGGCCCATCCAGTCCAACACTCTGTGTCACATAAGAACATAAGAGAAGCCATGTTGGATCAGGCCAGTGGCCCATCCAGTCCAACACTCTGTGTCACACAGGGGCCAAAAACCTCAAGTGCCATCAGGAGGTCTACCAGTAGCGCTAGAAGCCCTCCCACTGTGCCCCCCCCAAAGCACCCAGAATACAGAGCATCCCTGCCCCAGACAGAGAGCTCCATCTATACCCTGTGGCTAATAGCCACGGATGGACCTCTGCTCCATATGCTTATCCAATCCCCTCTTGAAGCCGGCTATGCTTGTAGCCACCATCACATCCTGTGGCAGTGAATTCCACGTGTTAATCACCCTTTAGGTGAAGAAAGACTTTTTTTTTCCAGTTCTAACCCAACAGCTCAGCAATTTCATCGAATGCTCACGCGTTCTCATATCGTGAGAAAGGGAGAAAAGTACTTCTTCCTCTACCTTCTCTATCCCATGCATTCTGGCTGGCTTGGTGTCAGGGGTTGTGGCCTGATATGCAAATGAGTTCCTGCTAGACTTTTTCTACAAATGCTCTCTCTAACCTGTGAAATCTTGTGAGCAAAAATTCTACTTTGGGAGCTCCTGGCATTAAAGATGTGAGCTCCTGCATAACTTATTGTGCTCTGGAGTCATCCTTCCTGAGCTAAGACTAAAATGCGTGAGCTGGAGGCTAAAACACTGTGAGCTATCTCACACTAACTCAGCTTACAGGGAACAGTGAAGGCCACTCTGACTTTCTGTTCTCATCTGGGGCACCCCAGAATTGTTTTATTTATAAGGGGTTTTTTTTTAAATCGCCGCTCACCTGAAGGGGCTCGGGGTGACTTGGAACATAAAAACCGACAAGGTGAAAGCTAATAACAAATATAAAATATTCAACTACGTGGTTACCCTCATGCCGCTATTAGAACAGTCCAAACATGTGGTTATCCTCCAAAGGCCAGCCTAAACAAGTCAGCCTTGCATGTCCTGCAGAAACTAAGCAAGTGTGGCAGGGCGTGAGTTTCATATGAGAGCGCATTCCACATCATAGGGGCCACAACTGAAAAGGCCCTTCCCCTGGTGATTGCCACCCTGTTGTAGAATTAGGGTGACCATAATGTCTGAAGGCCAGCCAGGGACAACGGGGGGTGGGGGGGGGAGGCAGGGGTGCGCGCGCGCAGAGCGCGCCGCCGGAAACAGGAAGTGACGTCACTTCCGGTGACGTCACTTCCGGCGACGTCATGCCACCACCGGAAACAGGAAGTGGCATCACTTCCTGTGACATCATTTCCCCCCACGTCACCTGCCGGAAACGGGAAGTGACATCACTTCCTGTGACATCATTTCCCCCAAATGACATCATTTTCCCCAAATGCCACTGCCGGAAACAGGAAGTGACTTCACAGCACTTCCTGTGACGTCCCCAAAAATCCCCCAAATATCACCGCCGGAAACAATTTTGTTCTCAAATCCTGTATATACTTCATCAGTATATGGGATAAGGCACTTTCTCAACTGTGCTGCATAATGCAGCCTATTTATTTTGTCCTGTTGGCTCTGTTGGCTCTATCTGCGCCACCTTCATCACTTTCGGGGTGTGGATCCCCCAGTGGGGTGGTCTCCCGACTCCCTCCGCTGACTGTTTCTGATAGCCCTGCGCCCCCTCTTTCATTTGATATGTGTCCCGTGCGGGTGCCACCCTCCCGCCGGGAGATGCCGCAAAATGAGCCCCCTTGAGGCTTATGGCGGCAGGGCTCGGGGGAAGCGAGCTAGACTGCTGTTCTTTTGAGGGGTTATAGAGTGTTTCGAGTCCGTCCCTGTGGCATCCGTCCCATCGTTGTGGGACCCAGGGGGCCGGCGCAGCGGCACGCCGAAGCAGCCTGTCACTAATAACACAGGTCGAGATGCAGGACAGGAACCTGGAAGTGACCAAAAGGCTGCTTCAGCGTGCCGCTGCGCCGGCCCCCTGGGCCCCACAATGATGGGACCGATGCCACAGGGACGGGCTCGAAACACTCTATAACCCCTCAAAAGAACAGCAGTCTAGCTCGCTTCCCCCGAGCCCTGCCGCCATAAGCCTCAAGGGGGCTCATTTTGCGGCATCTCCCGGCGGGAGGGTGGCACCCGCACGGGACACATATCAAATGAAAGAGGGGGCGCAGGGGTATCAGAAACAGCCGGCGGAGGGAGTCGGGAGACCACTCCACTGGGGGATCCACACCCCGAAAGTGATGAAGGTGGCGCAGATAGAGCCAACAGAGCCAACAGGACAAAATAAATAGGCTGATTTATGCAGCACAGTTGAGAAAGTGCCTTATCCCATATACTGATGAAGTAAATACAGGATCTGAGAACAAAATTGCACTAGAAGACACAAACACAAAGCTCCCTTACACTGAATCAGTGCTTGGGTCCACCAAAGTCAGTATTGTCACATAAGAGAAGCCCTGTTGGATCAGGCCAGTGGCCCATCCAGTCCAACACTCTGCGTCACATAAGAACATAAGAGAAGCCCTGTTGGATCAGGCCAGTGGCCCATCCAGTCCAACACTCTGTGTCACATAAGAACATAAGAGAAGCCCTGTTGGATCAGGCCAGTGGCCCATCCAGTCCAACACTCTGTGTCACACTTAAGAACATAAGAGAAGCCCTGTTGGATCAGGCCAGTGGCCCATCCAGTCCAACACTCTGCGTCACACTTAAGAACATAAGAGAAGCCCTGTTGGATCAGGCCAGTGGCCCATCCAGTCCAACACTCTGCGTCACATAAGAACATAAGAGAAGCCCTGTTGGATCAGGCCAGTGGCCCATCCAGTCCAACTCTCTGCGTCACATAAGAACATAAGAGAAGCCCTGTTGGATCAGGCCAGTGGCCCATCCAGTCCAACACTCTGTGTCACATAAGAACATAAGAGAAGCCCTGTTGGATGAGGCCAGTGGCCCATCCAGTCCAACACTCTGCGTCACATAAGAACATAAGAGAAGCCCTGTTGGATCAGGCCAGTGGCCCATCCAGTCCAACACTCTGTGTCACACTTAAGAACATAAGAGAAGCCCTGTTGGATCAGGCCAGTGGCCCATCCAGTCCAACACTCTGCGTCACATAAGAACATAAGAGAAGCCCTGTTGGATCAGGCCAGTGGCCCATCCAGTCCAACACTCTGTGTCACATAAGAACATAAGGAAGGAAGGAAGGAAGGAAGGAAGGAAGGAAGGAAGGAAGGAAGGAAGGAAGGAAGGAAGGAAGGAAGGAAGGAAGGAAGGAAGGAAGGAAGGAAGGAAGGAAGGAAGGAAGGGAGGGAGGGAGGGAGGGAGAAAGGGAGGGAGAAAGGGAGGGAGGGAAGAAGGGAAGAAAGAAAGGAAGGAGGGAAGGAAGGAAGGAAGGAAGGAAGGAAGGCAGGCCACCCCCAACCGCCAGCCCCCCCCCGCTTTCGGCCCCCTTACCTACGGCGGTGGCGAGTCCAGCGGCGGCGGCAGCGGCGGCGAGTCCGGCGGCGGCGGCGGAGAGGCCTTTCCGATGCCCTCCCGGGCCTCCGCCAGCACGGGGGGGGGGGGGGTGGTAGAGGCCGGGGAAGCGTCGGAAAGGCCCGCGGGGGTCGCTGGAGGGCCTCCAGCGACCACCGCGGGCCTTTCCGACGCCCTCCCGGGCGGAGGAGGACGGGGGGTGGGGGTTTCCAGCCCCGGGAAGCCTCGGAAAGGCCCGCGGGGGTCGCTGGAGGGCCTCCAGCGACCCCCGCGGGCCTTTCCGACGCCCTCCCGGGCGGAGGAGGACGGGGGGTGGGGGTTTCCAGCCCCGGGAAGCCTCGGAAAGGACCGCGGGGGTCGCTGGAGGGCCTCCAGCGACCCCCGCGGGCCTTTCCGACGCCCTCCCGGGCGGAGGAGGACGGGGGGTGGGGGTTTCCAGCCCCGGGAAGCCTCGGAAAGGCCCGCGGGGGTCGCTGGAGGGCCTCCAGCGACCCCCGCGGGCCTTTCCGACGCCCTCCCGGGCGGAGGAGGACGGGGGGTGGGGGTTTCCAGCCCCGGGAAGCCTCGGAAAGGCCCGCGGGGGTCGCTGGAGGGCCTCCAGCGACCCCCGCGGGCCTTTCCGACGCCCTCCCGGGCGGAGGAGGACGGGGGGTGGGGGTTTCCAGCCCCGGGAAGCCTCGGAAAGGCCCGCAGGGGTCGCTGGAGGGCCTCCAGCGACCCCCGCGGGCCTTTCCGACGCCCTCCCGGGCCTCCGCCGCCACCCGCCCGGCCCCGTGCGCGGGCGGGGAAGGCGGCGAGTGAGGGAGGGAGCGTCCCTGCGCGTGCACAGGGCGATCTGCGCACGCGCAGGGTCGCTCCCTCCCTCACTCGCCGCCTTCCCCGCCCAGGCGCGCGGCCCCCGGCTCTCTGGCTGGCTAAACCGGGACCTCTTAATGGTCCCGGTATACCCAGCCCGGGAGCCGGGAATTGGGGGCCAGAACCGGGAAAGTCCCGGGAGACCGGGACGGTCTGGCCACCCTATGTAGAATGTAGATTCAGATTTCCACTACAACATGCCCAGAGTGCCAGATAGAGTTCCACTAATCCTGATCATAGTACATATTTGCACTAACCTGCCTTAATATACACGACACAGGCCCACAGTGGTCTTTGAGGACAAAGAAAGCAAGCACATTGCATATCACAAATCCCTTTTCTCCAGAAAGAATATGTTATCATCATGTTCTGTAAACATCTTCTAAGAGAAAGTAAACATCTTCCCTATCCGGAGACATATCACAAAGGTAGAAGTTTTGCCTCTTACACATTTTCTGGAATTAGGCCAAGTGCCCACTCAAAGACGACAAAGAACTTGAACGAATACCAATTTGCCCAATCTCCAGGAATCTCTCAACCTGGAGTTGACAACCCGAGTTCCGGTGATACGGCACAAGCGCTCGCTGCTCACCTGCAGGGAGGCAGGCAAACCAGAAGGGATGGCCCGAAAGTGGTTCCGGTCCAATCGCAAGTAGATTAGTCTGCTCAGGGGCTTGAAAGCAGTGGGAAGCACGTTGCCGTCATGAAGATGGTTTCCCTCCAGTTCCAGGGTGAGAAGCTTGAAGAGGCCTACAGAGAAGAAAAGCGGAGAAAACAAATTCCAAAGAAATACTTCCAGAGGAGCTGTTTAAAGGCAAAATTGGTGGTCACCACACAACAGAAGTCCGTATAGTCAAAGCGATGGTATTCCCAGTAGTAACGTATGGCTGTGAGAGGTGGACCATAAGGAAGGCCGAGCACAGAAGAATAGATGCTTTTGAGCTGTGGTGCTAGAGAAGAATCTCGAGAGTCCCTTGGACTGCAAGAAGATCCGATCAGTCAGTCCTCAGGGAAATCAACCCAGACTGTTCCCTGGAAGGTCAGATGCTGAAGCTGAAGCTCAGATCCTTTGGCCACCCAATGAGAAGGGAGCACTCTGTGGAGAAGACCCTGATGCTGGGAAAGACGGAAGGCAAAAGAAGAAGGGGACGGCAAAAGATGGGACGGCTGGACAGCATTACTGATGTCACAAACACGAATTTGAGTAGACTTTGGAGGATGGTGAAAGACAGCAGGAGGGCCTGGCGTGACTTTGTCCATGGGGTCACAAAGAGTCAGACTCGACTGCGACTGAACAACAAGAAACACAGGAAAGCATGGTGTGTGAGCTGGGCAGGAATTCACAGAAGCAGAGTTCTGGAAGCTCTAAATTTGATAGTGCTCTTTCTTTCTTACCCAACCTCTCCAAATACTTGCTTCACTTTGCTCCATTGTTCAAACCCCCATGAGAATTTTTCTGAACTCTTAAGAGCTGACAAAGTTTCGAATATTTTTCCCCACAAAAAAATGGGAAAATAACCAAAACGTATCAAGCAGACAGATGGAGAATCTTCCTCATGCCACTGGGGCCACATAGGAGAAAGTAATTTTAAAAGTACACTGTTCCCTCTCCGCTGCAGAGTCTTGTGAGCAAAAATTCTACCTTGTGAGCTACTGGCATTAAAGTTGTGAGCTCCTGCATCAATTATTGTGCTCTGGGAAAATCCCTCATGAGCTAACATGAATCTACGTCAAAAACAGGCTAAAAATCTGTGAGCTAGCTCACGCTAGCTCAGCTTAGAGGGAACACTGGATGAGAGTAAGGTTTTCTTATGACAATTCTAATTCAAGAAGCATTTTAAGGTCTCTGCTCACGACCTGAGTTTGATCCCAGCGGAAGCTGGTTTCAGGTAGCTGGCTCAGGTTGACTCAGCCTCCCATCCTTCCAAGGTGGGTAAAAGGAGTCCCCAGCTTGCTGGGGGGGAAAGTATAGATGATTGGGGAAGGCAATGGCAAAACACCCCGTAAAAAGTCTGCCGTGAAAACATTGTGAAAGCAACGTCACCCCAGAGTCGGAAACGACTGGTGCTTGCACAGGGGACTACCTTTACCTTTTATAGCACCAATACTTTGTTTAAAATTGTTTTAAATTATAATTGACTGTCTTATTGTTCTATATTTGAAACTGAGATGTTGGTTTTTATATGATTGTTAACCGCCCTGTCCGTTTGGAATGGGCAGGATATAAATGGAAAGTAAATAAATAAATAAATAAATAAATAAATAAATAAAAAGATGCTGAGTTCATAGAATTTAGTACATCTTCCGGTGAGGTCTGGGGTGCCCGGCATATGCAAATGAGTTATGACAATGAATTGTGCTAATGAGCTCCGGCACCTCTTTTTCTACGAAACGATCCCTGTGTGTGAGTGGGCGTTCTTGCCAAGAGATTCTGTCTTGAAGTGGAAAGCTTGGAAAAAAGCAATTTTGAAGATGTGGATATATTGGAGGGCAGGCATTTAAAAATGAGCACAGCCTCTTTCAATGTGATGGCTGGAACTCCAGTTGGAATACAGTCATGCTTCTTACACCCTTGCTCCTGGCTCCAGGAACTTCTCTGCATATTAGGCCACGCCCCCTGATGAAGCCAATCCTCCAAGAGGGCTCTTAGAACAGGGCCTACTGTAAGCTTTAAGAGGGGATTGGATAAAAATATGGAACAGAGGTCCATCAGTGGCTATTAGCCACAGTATATATATATGTGTGTGTGTATACACACACACATATATTGGCCACTGTGTGACACAGAGTGTTGGACTGGAGGGGCGACTGGCCTGATCCAACATGGCTTCTCTTATGTTCTTATGTGACACAGAGGGTTGGACTGGATGGGCCATTGGCCTGATCCAACATGGCTTCTTTTATGTTCTTCTGTGACACAGAGTGTTGGACTGGATGGGCCATTGGCCTGATCCAACATGGCTCCTCTTATGTTCTTCTGTGACACAGAGTGTTGGACTGGATGGGTCGTTGGCCTGATCCAACATGGCTTCTCTTAAGTTCTTATGTGACACAGAGTGTTGGACTGGATGGGCCATTGGCCTGATCCAACATGGCTTCTCTTATGTTCTTATGTTCACCCCTAAAAGTCCCCAAATATTTCCTGAATCGGACCTAGCAACCTTAGCCCCCAAACTTCCAGGAATTTTCCAAACCAGATTTGGCAACAAAAGCATTACCAGATTTTCCCCTCCACCCTCAAAGGAACCTTTTAAAAAACAAAGGAAGCCTCCCCGCACCACACACACACACACACACACACACCTCGGAAGTTGCTTCTTTGCAGGCCTTCTAACTTGTTGTCGTTCAGCTTTAGTTCCTGGAGAGAAGAAGGCAAGGCAGGGATCGCGGTGAGCCGGTTCCCGTCCAGATTTAAGCGCTTCAGCTTGGTGAGATTCTGTACGGGGAGAAGAAGATTCAGGAAACAACAATTTAAACTGCGGTAGTGGCTGGTGAACAGCTTTGATAATAACCCAGACACAAATCCAGGTATTGCTTTCTCGCAGGTGGGCAAGATTAATGGTTCAGCGACACACCTGGCACTGAAGAAGAAGAAGATATTCAGGGAGGTGACTGAATAAAACCTGCCCCTGCCATCCCAACTACTGGTATTCCGAGGAGTTCTACCATCCCCAGTCTGCTTAGCTTCCAAGATCTGACAAGATTAGGCTTGCCTGGGCTATCCAGGTCAGGGCATAGAAGATTGGTTGCCTGTTGCCTGTGAGCAGCGCTTTAAAAGAAATCAACAGGGGCTCATTTGCATATTAGGCCACACCCTCTGCCCTGGGAACAGGTGGCTGCCACATGGCAGGTTGGGCCAGCAGGAGCCCTGGCCAGCCCAGGTGGAGCTCTGCTCCTGTGGGCTCCAGCTAGGGTTGCCAAGTCCAATTCAAGAAATATCTGGGGACTTTGGGGGTGGAGCCAGGAGACTTTGGGGGTGGAGCCAGGAGACTTTGGGGGCGGAGCCAGGAACAAGGGTGTGACAAGCATAATTGAACTCCAAGGGAGTTCTGGCCATCAGATTTAAAGGGACAGCACACCTTTTAAAATGTCTTCCTTCCATAGGAAATAATGAAGGATAGGGGCACCTTCTTTTGGGGCTCATAGAATTGGACCCTCTGGTCCAATCATTTTAAAACTTGGGGGGTACTTTGGGGAGAGGCACTAGATACTATACTGAAAATTTGGTGCCTCTACCTCAAAATACAGCTCCCTCAGAGCCTTTGAAACCTCCAGATCAATTCCCCATTATACCCTGTGAGAATCGATCTCCACACAGGAAATAACGAAGTGCTCAGCAGACGTTTCCCTCCCTCCCCACCCCACCCCCCGCCGTTTCTGGCGACTCTGAAGCGAGGGAGTGGCCTCTCTACTCACGAGTTGCTGCCAACTTCTTCACAGCAACACAGACACCCCATCCCAAGAGGAAGCCTTTCAATCGGAGACTGAAGCCTCCGGAGGTGCAAAGGCACATGGTCCTCTGAGGGAGGGGATTCCCCCCACCGGCCAGCTGACTGGGGGCGGGAAGGAGCCTGGGAAAGCAGAAGAACCCCCGCTGGGACCTGGGGATTGGCAAGCCTAGCTCCGGCAGAAAAAAGGCCCTGCCTGTTAATGTGTACATAAATGGCTTGAAAGGAAACTGAAGTTTTGGGAAAGACAGTGCTGTTCCAACCCCTTCTACCTAGCAAAATGGCCTTTCCCCTCTACTCATGTCATGACCCTGGGCCTAGCGAGGCCTGCAGGCCCAGGGACGCCTGTTTAGGAGTTAATGGGAAAAGCCTACATTTCCCAGGATCCCTCCTGTCCCTCTGATTGGGTGGCAAGGTTCTGGAGGGAAACTGGCCCAGAGAGGGGTGGGGGGCCTGGGAGGAGAACATAAAAGGGCCAAGCCCAGGCAGGGGGTGTTCTTTGCCTGGAAGGCTGAGCTAGAGGCAGGCTTTAGCCTGGAGAGCTTGCAGCAGGGGAAAGATCCCTCATCCAAAGCAAGGGGTGAGTATTGGTTAGTAGAGCAGGGACTGTATAGTTAAACACGTCAGGGCTTTTGTTTCTTTGCACCAACCTTTACTGTTTTCATATTCCCTTTAGCACTAAATCTTTGTCACCCACTTATTATTTCAGCACTGTAAATAAACTGTTGTTGTTATACTCCTTGGGTCTTCACGTCTCCTTGGTCACAATTAGGAGGTATCTATTAATAAGGAGGAGACAGGGGTGGTTGGGTGCTCTGGGCCCTCCATGCAGACCCTTTCCAGAGCGGTAGCAGCCAGTAGAAGGCCCTGCTAGGCCCGGCTGTGGGACAACGCACCTGAAAAGCTTCCGGGTGTAGGCTTGAGGAATCCAGCTTGTTTTTGCTGAGGTCCAGCCACTCCAGATTGGGCAGACCCGAGAAGATCCCGGCTGGAACGTGGGTGATCTCATTCTCTAGGAAGCACACAAGATGGAGAGTGAAGCACAAGGTTGCCAAGTCCAATTCCAGAAATATCTGGGGCCTTTGGGAGTGGAGCTAGGAGACTTTGGGGGTGGAGCCAGGAGACATTGGAGGTGAAGCCAGGAGCAAGCTTGTGACAAGCATGATTGAACTCCAAAGGGAGTTCTGGCCATCCCATTTAAAGGGACCGCACACCTTTTGAATGCCTCCCCTCCATTGGAAATAATGGATAGGGGCACCTTCTTTAGGGGCTCATAGAATTGGACCCCCTGGTCCAATCTTTTTGAATCTTGGAAGGTATTTTGGGGAGACACACTGGATGCTATTCTGAAAATATGGTGCCTCTAGCTCAAAAAACAGCCCCCCCCCAGAGCCCCAGATACCCGTGGATCAATTCTCCATTATACTCTATGGGAATCATTCTCCATAGGGAGTAATGGAGTGCCCAGCAGACACTCCAGGCCCTTCCCCCGCTTCAGGGTCATCAGAAAGCCCTCCCCCCCGCTTTCTGATGACCCTGAAGTGGGGGAAAGGCCTCCAAACCAGGGGATCCCCTGCTCCCATCTGGGAATTGGCAACCCTATATTATGGACTGGTTACATGTCACCTTCTGAGCCTTAAAATCCTCTTTTGGAAGTAGGGTTGCCAATCCCCAGGTGGGGGCAGGGGATCCCCCAGTTTGGAGGCCCTCCTCCTGCTTCAGGGGCATAAGAAAGCGGGGGGGGGGGGATGTCTGCTGGGCACTCCATTATTCCCTATGGAGACTGATTCCCATAGGGTATAATGGTGAATTGATCTGTGGGTATCTGGGGCTGGGGGGAGAGCGTTTTGAGGTAGAGGCACCAAATTTGCAGCATAGCATCTGGTGCCTCTCAAAACACCCTCCAAGTTTCAAAAACCTTGGGCCAGGGGATCCAATTCTATGAGCCCCAAATGAGGTTTCCCCTATCCTTCATTATTTCCAACGGAGGGAAGGCATTCAAAAGGTGGGCGGTCCCTTTAAATGTGAACTCCCTTTGGAGTTCAATTATGCTTGTCACAACCTTGCTTATGGCTCCACCCCCAATATATCCTGGCTCCACCCCCAAAGTCTCCTGGCTCCACCCCCAAAGTCTCCTGGCTCCACCCCCAAAGTCCCCAGATATTTCTTGAATCGGACTTGGTAACCCTATTTGGAAGATCAGGAATAAGTCACAACCTTCCACGCTCCCTCCTATTTCCTGGTTTCTTCTCATCCTGGTTGCAGTTCGGTCCAAACTGGGAACGCTGTGGCTAGCACCAAATAATGATTTGAAACAACCGTTTGGTTCGATTTGGAACCACGGACTGCAAACCATGAATGGTTAAGAATTCACGGTAACCACCGCTTCCTGATCTGGGCCTCGAGGCAAACTGTAGTTAGAGGAAACCAAGTCATGGAGTCAGGAAATGAAAGGGATTTATAGGGATTTTTCAAAACTGCATCTGTGTCATCGTGCTGTCTCGTGTGTGTGCGGTCAAAAGGCTAAAGCATTTTCTTGTGGCTTTAAAAATGCCCTTGAAAAATTCTTCCTTCCTTCCTCTTCCCAGCTTAATAAATTATGTCCTTTTTTCCCTGACATTCACAAATCAGTTGTTGAGGGTGAGGGGCTGCTCTGTTTTCATGTCATAAATAACCAAAGCCACAACACACACACACACACATAATACAAGGAGTGTCAAACATGTGGCCTGGGGGCCGAATCAGCCCCCCCGGAGAGCTCCTATCAGGCCCCCGAGCAACTGGCTGTCATCTGCTTCCTTCTCCCTCTCTCTTGCTTCCTTCTGCATCACAGCTTGCTTTGCAAGGCTTGCTCAATCGCACAGGAGCTACAGAGCAAAGCCTCTGTTTTCTCCATTGGCTGAGGCTCCTCTCTTGAGGAGGAGGAATAGCTTGCTTTGTCAGGTTCTCTCATATCTCTCATATCCCATATATCTGCCAACTAATCTTAGATAGGCACACACATGGCCCCGGCCCAACCCGACACGGCCCGGCCCAACAAGGTCTCATTTATGTCAGATCCGGCCCTCGCGGCAAATGAGATTGACACCCCTGCTGGAGGAGTCGCAGCGAGCATGGGAACGTATGCAAACCTGGTTGCGCCATGGAGGCCTCTGTGGACTTACTAGGGTTGCCAAGTCCAATTTAAGAAATATCTGGGGACTTTGGGGGTGGAGCCAGGAGACTTTGGGGGTGGAGCCAAGATCAAGGCTGTGACAAGCATAATTGAACTCCAAAGGGAGTTCTGGCCATCACATTTAAAGGGACGGCACACCTTTTCAATGCCTTCCTTCCATAGGAAATAATGAAGGATAGGGGCACTTTCTTTTGGGGCTCATAGAATTGGACCTCCTGGTCCAATCGTTTTGAAACTTGGGGGATATTTTGGGGAGAGGCACTAGATGCTGTACTGAATATTTGGTGCATCTACCTCAAAAAACAGTCCCCCGAGAGTCCCAGATACCCGTGGATCAATTCTCCATTATTTTCTATGGGAATAAATCTCCACAGGGAATAATAAGAGTTCCAAGCAGACATTTCCCTCCCTCCCCCCCCCCCGCTTTCTGATGACCCTGAAGCGGGGGGAGGGCCTCCAAACCAGGGGATCCCCTGCCCCCACCTGGGGATTGGCAACCCTAGGACTTACGCTGTGGGAAAGGTTTGGGAATGAAAAGGCAGGACGGTGCCTCCCACGATGGAGGCAGAAGTGGGTGGAGCACCCCTTCTCCCCGCCTCAGATGCTCACCTGCCAGGTAGAGGGTTTTGAGCACGGGATCATTCAGCTTTGGCACAAACTTCAGGCGGGCGTTGCCACAAGCGATGGCGTGCTCAGATAGCAGGCATGTCGTGGGCAGCGACGGCATGATGGGCTCGTCCTCTTCCTTTGGTAACAGAGGCCGCCATTTTGGCATGTCCGCCCCTACGTTGGAGACGTTCTTGAGGGGAGAGCTTTGTTCCTTCACAGCCTCTCTTTGGGTATTATTCCTAAAAGCGACACCAAGCATGTTCCCTGCCCCTGATTGGCTACCAGTCCTGTGCAGGGCGCCACGCTTAGTCCCTGTCGAGGCCTGGCTGATATTCCTGTGGGAAGAGCTAGCCTCTTTCCTTGGCAGTGCCCAGCTGGCGTTCCTGTGGGAAGGCCTGTGCCCCCTGTTAAACTCCGCTCTGCTGGCATTCCTGTGCCAACTACCCTGCCTTTTCCTTGGCGCTGCCCAGGTGGCGTTCCTATGAGTAAACCAAGGCTTTTCTTTGGTCAGTGAGTGGCTGGCATTTGTAAAAGATGGGCCGAGCTTTTCCTCTGTCAGTGCCCGGCTGGCGTTCTTATGGGTAGAGGCAGGCTTCTTCCTGAGGGACATGCCAGGCCTTTTCCCTAGAGGTTCCTGGCTGGCATTTCTGTGAGGGAAACTAGGCCTCTTTTTCCCATGTGCTTGGCTAATATTCCACTGAGGGAGGACTGCCTTTTGCCCTGACACTGTCCAACTGGAGTTTGTGGAGGGTATAGGACGCTGTTTCCCTGGTCCTGCCCCACTGGCATTCCTGTGGGGAAAAGGGGTCGCTTTTGCTTGCTGCACCTGACTGACGTTCTTCATGACGGGGCTACGCTCCTTCCATGTTAGTGGGCGGCTGGCGTTTCTCTTCAGGGTGTTTTCCTTTCCTGACGACCAGCTGTTCTTCTTGTGGGGAAAGATGTTCTCTTTCTGTAGCTGAGCCCGGCTGACGTTTCTGTGAAGAAACCTGTGCGCTTTCCCGTCTTTTGTCCAACTGGCATTTTTGTGGGTGGGACCCGAGAGCTCCTGGCTTCCATTTCTGTGCCAAGGAGCTGGCCCTTCTGTTGTAGCGTTCCTCTGGGTGGTGACAGGTTCTTTTCTTCCCTGTATCCTGGGAGAGGTGCTGTGTTCCTTCCCAAGTGTTTTCTTGGCGTTTATCAACCCTGTGTGAAGATGTGCATGGGAATTATAAGCACAAAATGATTTGGCACCCACAATACACCACTTCCAGTTACCAGGGTGTTTTTTTTTTTTTTTGGTAGCAGGAACTCCTTTTCATATTAGGCCACACACCCCAATGTAGCCAATCCCCCAGGAGTTCACAGAGCTCTTCTTACAGGGCCTACTGTAAGCTCCAGGAGGATTGGCTACATTGGGGCGGGGGTGTGTGTGTGTGGCCTAAAATGCAAAGGAGTTCCTGCTACAAGCCCTGCCAGTTACCCTCCCAAAGTAGGAACTGTTCCTATTTAACATGGGAAACCATCCACCAATTTAATGTGAGACAACTTTTGTTTGGTCTTAAAGGTGCTTTAAAAAAACGTAAAGGTCGTCCCCTGCAGCATGATGTTTTCACGGTAGACTTTTTAAAGATACTACAGGACTCCAACTTTGTTCTGTCACGTCAGACCAATATGGCTGCCCACCTGGATCTAAACCGCTGCAGTGAGAGATTCAGCCTGCCTGGACATGGGGGGGGGGGAGGGGGCTACATCACTCTAAGTGTGCACAGGTGTGATCTCCTTGAATGGGACGCTTCTCTCTTAAGCTGAGAGCTGCCCTGGGACCCCCTCCTCTCTCCCTTTGTCTTCTCTTTTTCCTCACATGGCCTTCCATGGAAACACGCGTCTCTGCAGGTCTCTCCTGCAGAAACAGTGCCTTCATATTCCCGCACACATGATGTCAGATAGGGTGGCCATTTGTGATAGTATTCTGTACTGCATTTCATGACCTGAATTTAGAACTCAGTGCGGTTTTGCGCATCCGGGGAACCGCAGGTAATCGCGGATCACCTGAGAGAGGCTGGACGCTTCTGGGGAGCCAATGGGCGTTTAAGGCACGGATAC
This sequence comes from Heteronotia binoei, assembly GCF_032191835.1. NCBI lineage: Eukaryota > Metazoa > Chordata > Lepidosauria > Squamata > Gekkonidae > Heteronotia > Heteronotia binoei. The sequence goes on along the minus strand of NC_083235.1, from coordinate 10,668,378 downwards.
TCAATGGCCCGGACTGGCCCGGACTCGGTGGGGGTGGAGTTTGATCCAGGTGCGACCTTATAAGCGGGGACCTAGCCCCGCCATGTTGTTTTGTTGTTATGTGCTAGTTCAATAAGCATCGTTATGGTTGAACGTCTCCGAACCCAGTATTTTACAGATAGGGAAAGTACTCTTTAGATTACGCTCCTCTCTCTCCTTTCAACTGCAACCTGAATGTGAACTGAATCAACTTGAATCAATGCAGGGATTTTTCTTTTCTTTTTTCTTTCTAGCAGGGTCTCCTTTGCATATTAGACCCAACCCCCCTGATGTAGCCAATCCTCCAAGAGAAGAAGAAGATGATATTGGATTTATATCCCACCCTCCACTCCGAAGAGTCTCAAAGCGGCTCACAATCTCCTTTACCTTCCTCCCCCGCAACAGACACCCTGTGAGGCGGGTGGGGCTGGAGAGGGCTCTCACAGCAGCTGCCCTTTCAAGGACAACCTCTGCCAGAGCTATGGCTGACCCAAGGCCATGCTAGCAGGTGCAAGTGGAGGAGTGGGGAATCAAGCCCAGTTCTCCCAGATAAGAGTCCACACACTTAAGAAGAAGAAGATGATATTGGATTTATACCCCGCCCTCCACTCCAAAGAGTCTCAGAGCGGCTCACAATCTCCTTTACCTTCCTCCCCAACAGACACCCTGTGAGATAGATGAAGATATTGGATTTATATCCCGCCCTCTACTCCGAAGAGTCTCAGAGCGGCTCACAATCTCCTTTCCCTTCCTCCCCCACAACACACACCCTGTGAGGTAGATGAAGATATTGGATTTATATCCTGCCCTCTACTCCGAAGAGTCTCAGAGCGGCTCACAATCTCCTTTCCCTTCCTCCCCCACAACAGACACCCTGTGAGGTGGGTGGGGCTGGAGAGGGCTCTCACAGCAGCTGCCCTTTCAAGGACAACCTCTGCCAGAGCTATGGCTGACCCAAGGCCATGCTAGCAGGTGCAAGTGGAGGAGTGCAGGAATTGGGAATCAAACCTGTTTCTCCCAGATAAGAGTCCACACATTTAACCACTACACCAAACTGGCTGACAAGGCTCTTTGTACAGGGGCTACATTAAGCTCCAGGCTACAAGCTACAAAAAAAGCCCATGAATTGAATTGAATTGAATTTTTCAATTTATACCCTGCCCTATCCCGCAAGCGGGCTCAGGGCGGCTTACAACATTAAAAACAACTTTAAAAATGAATCACTTCAAAAACATCATCACCACAGAAATGTTGATCAGATTCGAGACCAATAATCAGTAGAGGAAACCACACCATGTCGTGTAGGCTGGAAGCTTTCAACACAGCTTGAACACCTTGATGGTAGGATGCTGGGTGCTGGGGGAGCGACGGCTTCATAAGACACCTGCTGGATCAAGTAAAAGCCTGGTGGAAGAGCTCCGTCTTACAGGCCCTGAGGAACTTGGGTAGGTCCTGCAGGGCCTGGATCTCCAATGGGAGTTCATTGCACCAGGTAGGGGCCTGGACCGCAAAGGCCCCGCCCCTTGTCGAAGACAGCCAGGCCCAGGGAACACAAGAAGATGTTGTGTAGCTGACCGCAGCACCCGGGGGAGGGGGGCTCATATATGGAGAGGTGGTCTCGAAGATATGAAGAAGAAGACGAAAAAGACATTGGATTTATATCCCGCCCTCCACTCAAGAGTCTCAGAGCAGCTCACAATCTCCTTTACCTTCCTCCCCCACAACAGACACCCTGTGAGGAGGGTGGGGCTGAGAGAGCTCTCCCAGACGCTGCCCTTTCAAGGACAGAGTCTCAGAGCAGCCCACGATCTCCTTTTCCGGGAAAACTCTATGATTTTCCCAGACACTCTAGCCATTTGGGAGGGGAAACTCTATGTTACAATAGGTACCATAGGGTTTTCTCCTCCCAAATGGCTAGAGTGTCCGGGGAAACCATAGAGTTTCCCCAGAAACGCTTAGAGGGGCCGCGAGCAATGTCGCCAGTGCAATGACGTTACTTCCGGGTGACATCATTGCATCATGCATGCACAAAGTCCTTCGCTGGAGAACGTAGGGGACTCGGCAACCCTAAAGTTTAGCTTTGTTGCTATATCCTTTGTGGGAGATTTTATTGGCTGCACTCACTATAGCACTATGACTAGGCAAAACTCAGCTATATTAACCAACTATCCCAATACAAAGCACTTAGAAAATACGACGAATGAATGTACAAATTAGGTCAACACCACCTGATGTCCTCCAGTCCCACATATGGTTTACAGGCACATCCGCCCAGGGGCAGAAGGCAATTGCTTACGTCGGTGGCAAGCCAAAATGTTTTCTGCCATGTGCTCAGAGAATAAAAACAGAAAGTGTTGTTCCCTAAGAAGAGGTGCTGGGCTCCACGCCTACTGGCTTACCTAACACCGATGAGAGACGGCTTCTAGATTTCTGACGGAATTTGGAGGCAAGGTCTGGGAATGCACACACGGTTGTTTTTTGCTGCCAAGTCGCAGCTGAATTATGGTGACCCTGCAAGCCAGGGGTGGCCAAACCGCAGCTTGGGAGCCACATGTGGCTCTTCGCACATATTGTGTGGCTCTTGAAGACTCCATTGCTGTATCGGCCAATTTTGAGAAGGCATTTCTCTTTTTAAATTGCTTCTCCGAGCCAAAAGCCAATCTGCAGCTTGGAGAATGCATTTAAAGTTAAAGTTGCTTTCTTTCCATCTCTCCCTCCTTCCTCCCTCCCACACTTATTTCCTTCCTTCCCTCCCTCTCTTCCCTGCCTTCCCTCCTTCCTTCCCTTCCTTCCTTTCTTCCTCCCTCAGTTCCCTCCCTCCCTCTCTCCCTCCTTCCCTTCCTTCCCTCCCTCCCTCAAACATTTGACATTTATGTCTTGTGGCTCTCAAACATCTGATGTTTATTCTATGTGGCTCCTATGTTAAGCAAAGACTTCAAATGACCCTAATCTAAGGACTCCCTCCATTCTCTTATTCCCAATTTCTTTGTTACCTTTCTTGGGGGACATATCCCCTGTTTCAGCCAGGCTAACATTTGGCCCAGGGCGCGAGAATTCAGGTTTGGCAGCTGTGCTGTTAGTGTCTGTTTTCTTGGGGCCTAACCCCTTCTTTCCAGGTTTGGTAATTTCCTTCTTGGCCCCATCTCCTTTCCAAAGCTTTTGACCATCCTGGTGGGTTGGCTCCTTTCTCCTCAAGACACTGTTCTTTAGGATGGATGGTTTTCCTCCTTTCGGAAATGCTTCCTTTTCCCCTGTAACACTCTCCACAGCAGCTCCGGATTTCGGGGTCTCTGGGGAAAAGAACACAGAAGAAAAACTAGGATGCCACTATTCATGATTTTTAAAAAAGGTTCCTTCCTCCTATAAAAGTTAGGGCTCAACATTCCGCCTCTCTCTCTCAACATTCCGCCTCACTCGCTTAACATTCCACCTGACTTTCTCAACATTCCACCTCACACTCACAATATTCCGCCTCACTCTCTTAACATTCCATCTCACTCTCTCAACATTCCGCCTCACTCTCTCAGCATTCCACCTGACTTTCTCAACATTCTGCCTCTCTCTCAACATCCCATCCCACTCTACCATGACCATAAAACCATCAAGGAAGAGAATATACAGAGAGCAGCAGGCATAATCCTTAATAGCCTGGCCAGAGAGCAGGTTTACACCCCCACCCAACACCCGCCTGAATATATCACCTTTTCTTTATATAAAAGAACAGTTTTCATTCTTTCCTGCATGAGAAAAACAAAGTGATAGAATTTGGGGACGTGGCAATTGTAAGGGTACAACCTCCCCCTCCCGCCCCGCCTTGAAACTGAGCTGCCAGAAACAGTGACATACGAAGCAGGGCAAGTACACCGTGTCTTCATTATTATGCTCCTCCCAAGGGGTCTTTGTAACTACAAGCCCTACCTCCATACTAGGGTTGCCAAGTCCAATTCAAGAATTACCTGGCGACTTTGGGGGTAGAGCCAGGAGACTTTGGGGGTGGAGCCAGGAGCAAGGGTGTGACAAGCATAATTGAACTCCAAAGGGAGTTTTGGCTATCACATTTAAAGGGACTGCACACCTTTTAAATGCCTTCCTTCCATTGGAAATAATGAAGGATCGGGGCACCTTCTTTTGGGGCTCACAGAATTGGGCCCCCTGGTCCAATCTTTTTGAAACTTTGAGGGTATTTTGGGGGGAGGCACTGGATGCTATACTGAAAATATAGTGCCTCTACCTCAAAAAACAGCCCTCCAGAGCCCCAGATACCCACAGATCAATTCATTATTTCCTATGGGAATCAGTCTCCATAGGGAATAACAGAGTTCCCAGCAGACATTTCCCTCCCCTCCCCCCGCTTTCTGATGACTCTGAAGCAGGGGGAGGGCCTCCAAACCAGGGGATCCCCTGCCCCCACCTGGGGATTGGCAACCCTACTCCACATCCCTGTATGTACACCACACACAGTGGTGCCATCAGGGACAGATTTGGGGGTGGAAATTCTCCGGGGCACCTGTTCCCAGGGTTGATGAAGAGGCAAAGGCAGTCTAGCTTTGCATCTGAACTATAAAACACTGAACTGTTCAGGTGACAAGACACATACGACAATGCGATCGCAATAAAAGTATTTGTCCCAGGGTCAGTGTCATTCAGTTTTCTTTGACAGAACGTTAGCTGAACAAACAAGGCTCCTACCCGGTGCATGGGGGAGTCTACATGGCAGTAGGTGGTCCCTCAGGTAACCTGATCCCCAGACGTTGGGCTGTAAAGAAAATACCCTGCACCAGGGCTGACTCTAGGTTTAGGGAGAGAGTGGCTAGGGCAGGGGTGTCAAACATGCAGCCCGGGGGCCGAATCAGGCCCCCCCCCAGGGGGCTCCTATTAGGCCCCCGGACAATTGGCTGTCATCTGCTTCCTTCCGCATCATATGAACATATGAAGCTGCCTTATACTGAATCAGACCCTTGGTCCATCAAAGTCAGTATTGTCTTCTCAGACTGGCAGCGGCTCTCCAGGGTCTCAAGCTGAGGATTTTAGCGCCTACTTGCCTGGACCCTTTTTGGAGATGCCGGGGATTGAACCTGGGACCTTCTGCTTACCAAGCAGATGCTCTACCACTGAGCCACCGTCCCTCCCCAACACAGTTTACTTTGCCGGGCTTGCTAAATTGCACAGAGGTTAGAGAGCAAAGCCTCTGTTTTCTCTATTGATTGAGGCTCCTCGCTTGGGGAGGAGGGGCGTGAGGGATAGCTTGCTTTGCCAGGCTCTCTGAATCATACTATAATAGAAGAAACATCAGGGTGAAACTATAAACCAAGGGTGTCTAACTTATTTGTTATGAGGGCCAGCTCTGACATAAATGAGACCTTGTTGGGCTGGGCCATGTCAGGTCAGGCTAGGCCATGTGTATATCTTTTCAAGATTAGGTAGCAGAGATATAAACTTTATAAAGGACAAACACAATTAAAGATTTTTTTTAAAATGTAAAACATGCTTAAAATGTTAACACTTGTTGGTCTTAAAGGTGCCTTCTTTGTATTTCTTCCTCGGGATCCAGAGAATTGGGCAAAGGAAGCTCTGGCTCTTTCCCTCCCTCCCCGTGGGAACTGGGGGTGAGGAGCCTCAGCCAAGAGAAGAAAAAGAGACCTGTTCGATTGAGTAGCTCTGCTGTGCGATTGAGAAAGCCTGGAAAAACAAGCTCTGCCTTCCCCGCTTCATCCCCAAGGGAGGAGCCTCAGCCAATAGAGTAAAATAGAGTTTTTGCTCAGTAATTCCTGTGCAATTGAGCAAGCCTGGCAAAGCAAGCCGTTGCAGAGAAGGAAGCAAGAGGGAGGGAGAAGGAAGCAGATGACAGCCAGTCATTGGGGTGCCTGATAGGAGCCCTCCAGGGGCCTGGTTTGGTCCCTGGGCCACATGTTTGACAGCTCTGCATAAACACTATTCTATCAAAGCATTTATTACAAGAAAATAATGGGGTGATGAGAAAAACTCTGTGGCCTCTACCTCTAAGTAGCCTCTACTTCTAAGCAGTCTATAATGAGAACTATAAGTATGCACAAAGGCACTATAGTATTCCAAAGCCTCTGTCTTTAGGCAGACTGCAATAAAATACACAGGAGTGCACAAAGGCACTTTGACATAACCTCTCCTTCCAAACAGCCTGCACTGAAATGAATCCAAACAGTCTGCAGTAGAATAAATCAGAGCGTACACAGTGCACGCAGGCACTTTTCAAAGGTTAAAAGTTTGCATGTGACTCATAAACCAAAAGATTAGAAAACGTTTCCTCTATTATAGCTTTGCTTAAACTCCGGGAGCCCCTTTTTTTCCTTCCGTGCTCTCTCGATCATATAGCAGAACTGCTGTGCCAAGCTTCTCTTCCTTCTATTGGCTGAGGCTCCTCCCCCTCCTGGTCCCCTGGGGAAGGAAGGAAAGAGCCAGAGTTTCCTCTGCCCCGTTCCCCGGCTCGCACAGGAGAGATACAAAGAAAGACTTTTAAGACCGAGGAGTGCTGATATTTTAAGCATTTCTTTTTAAAAGTTTTTAAAAGCCTTTAACTACGTTTGTCTGTGTGCTTTGTAAAGTTTATATCTCTGCTACTTGGTGTTACATTTTACGACACACATGGCCCGGCCCGACAAGGTCTCATTTATGTCAGATCCAGCCCTCATAACTAATGAGTTCGACACCCCATTTCTATGGCATTATCATCTGCGGAGGTTTCCAACCTTCCCCAAACCCCTCTCTGATGAGGATCTCCCCTCCCCCCCAATCTCCAAGAATTTCCCAATCTAGAGTTGGCAACTTTAGCAGAAGCAGACTCTGGAAAGGTAGTAAAAGCAGAACTCTCTTCTGTTTTGCATTCCCGCCCCCACTTCTGAATAAGCAAATTTGAGTTGCCAATCCCCAGGTGGGAGCAGGGGATTCCCCCCCCCCCACCCCCGGCTTTGAGCCCCTGCTTCAGGGTCATCAGAAAGCGGAGGGGGGAGGGAAACGTCTGTTGGGCACTCCGTTATTCCCTATGGAGGCCAATTCCCATAGGGTATAACGGATAATTGATTTGCGGGTATCGGGGGCTCTTGGGGGGGTGCTGTTTTTGATGGTAGAGGCACCAAATTTTCAGCATAGCATCCAGTTTCTCTCTTCAAAACACCCTTCCAAGTTTCAAAAGGATTGGACTAGGGGGTCCAGTGCTATGAGCCTCAAAAGAAGGTGCCTCTATCCCTTCTAATGAAGGGAGGGCATTCAAAAGGTGTGCGGTCCCTTTAAATGTGATGGAGTCCAACTGTGTTTGTCACAGCCTTGCCGCTGGCTCCACCCCCACTGTCTCCTGGCTCCACCCCCAAAGTCCCCAGATATTCCTTGAATCAGTCTTGACAGCCCTAAAACAAATGGATACATTTTTGACAGGTCAAGGTGGCAAAGACCTCTCTGCCGCTGGAACCCAGGGGTGCACGTCTGGATAAATGGGATATTTGTTTGTCAAATTTATACCCTGCCCTCGTCCTTTATTTTAAAAAAGCACTCTGTGCTACGTTTCAAAAACCCTGGGAGGATATTTGCATTCCAATCCAGCTGAATAAACAAGAGAAGACAAAAACAAAGAGCACTTAAACACGCACCCCAGAGCTCATCGTAGTAGCCACAACGCATACACACAGACACACAAGGAATACAGCAAAAGCCCAGAAGAAGAAAAAAACAAACCCAAACCCGGCAAACCCAAACTCTCAAAGGGAGGGGGGAAGATAATTTAGAATATAAAGTCCTGAAGGGTCTTCAAACCCCACCATTAGTTCGACCCAACAGGGCAGCTGTCTTGGTCTGAAGCACTGGAACAAAGGGCGCTTTTTAAGACCAATCAAGTTTTATTCAGAACGTCAGCTTTCGTGTGCTCTCTAAGCACGCTTCATCAGACAACACCTGATCCCCTCATCTGATGAAGTGTGCTTAAGAGAGCACACGAAAGCTGACGTTCTGAATAAAACTTGGTTGGTCTTCAAGGTGAAGCTTGACTCCTGCTTTACCCACAATTGATTCTTTCTGGTCTGAGGTGGTAAGCGGCTGCTGCGTCGGTCTGAGGCATGGCACTGCCTTGTGGTAGTTCACGCCCTCGCCAGTTCCATCTTGGCCCTAACCCTTTCCAAAGCCCTTTCCAGGCGTGGCCAAACTTGCTTAACATAAGAGCCACAGAGAATAAACATCAGATGTTTTAAGAGCCACAAGTCATGAACATCAAGTGTTTGAGGGAAGAAAGGAAGTCAAATAGATGGGGAAGGGGAGGTAGAGGTGTAAAGAAAGCAGCTTTAACTTTAGATGCATTCTCCAAGCTGCCAGCTGGCTTAGCTTGGAGAAGTGATTTAAAGAGACCAGTGCTTTCTCTAAGATGTGTGAAAGAGCCACAGTTTGGCCACCCCTGGCCCCTTTCCCTGTCAAGCTTCTGACGTTGCAGCTGTCACTCACCTTCTGCCACACCCTTTCCCAGGGCCGGCTCACCTGCCGTCGGTTGCTTTCGGTGTTTCCCCCGATGGGCCTCTCCGTGTGGGGCAGAAGATGGGGAGCTCAAGGCCTTGGCGGGGGTCTCGGGGGCTTTTCTGGCCGCCCAGCAGAGGGGAGCCCAGGCAGCCAGGACAAAAACGGAGAGGAGAAACAGCTTCATCATTTCGGCGCTCGCTCGCCTCTGGCTCGGCTGTTCTGCGGGCAAAGATCCCCGCTAGACGCATAGCCCTGTGAAATGAGAAGGGTTTTATTCTCCTGTTCCCCACAACTGTGACTTGAGGGGAAGGAAGAGGGAGGGGGAGCAGGATCTGGACTGGAGCGAAGGGGGGAGCGCTCTGGCAGGGCGAGGGGGGGAGCTGCGGCAATTAAGGCCAGTCGGGGATCCGGCCCGCCAAGATACAGGGGCGCTTGTCTATTAACACCTGGCGGGGCTCCTAGGCCTCGCACCGATGAATGGGCCTACTGTGTGTCCACACAACCCACTACTGTCCAGAAACCAGGAGCCGCTCCTGCGAAGAGGGCGATTTGACACCCCCAGAGCCGCCCTGGGCCCTCCCGACACAGTGCTGAGTCTGTGGCTGGAGAAACAGCCTCCTTCGGATGGAGCGGCCTGGATTTTTTTACAGCTGAAGGCCTCGTCGGTGCTCTGTTTGGGAGCTGGGAAATTTGTGAAGGTTCTCTTGAATAAGCTCTTTTTGGTCAGGTTTTTTTTTTTTGAGGGGGGGGGGCATGATGATAGTGTTGCAGGAGAGGCTAGGATTGCCAATCCCCAGGGGTGGGCAGGGGATCCGCCAAGAAGAAGACGAAGAACAGTGTGATGCGGCGGAAAAAAAGGCAATTTTGGGCTGTATCAACAGAAGTGAAGTGAGGGTGTCGCTTTACTCTGCTCCAGGAAGACCTCACCTGGAGTATTGTGTTCAGTTTGGGGATATCCATTTTAAGAAGGATATAGAGAAGCTGGAACGGGTCCAGAGGAGGGCGACAAAGATGGTGAGGGGTCTGGAGACCAAGTCCTATGAGGAAAGGTTGAAGGAGCTGGGCATGTTTAGCATGGAGAGGAGGCGGCTGAGAGGTGATAGAATCACCATCTTCAAGTACTTGAAGGGCTGTCCTATAGAGGAGGGTGTGGAATAGTTTTCTGTGGCCCCGGAAGGCAGGACCAGAACCAGTGGGTTGAAATTAAATCAAAAAAGTTTCCGACTCAACATGAGGAAGAACTTCCTGACCGTTAGAGGGGTTCCTCAGTGGAACACACTTCCTCAGGAGGTGGTGGTCTCTCCTTCCTTGGAGGTTTTTCAACAGAGGCTAGAGGGCCATCTGACAGCAATGAAGATCCTGTGAATTTAGGGGGAGGTATTTGTTTCCTGCATTGTGCAGAGGGTTGGACTAGATGACCCTGGAGATCCCTTCCAACTCTATGATTCTAAGAAGAAGACTGCAGATTTATACCCTGCCCTCCTCTCGGAATCAGAAACTCAGAGCGTCTTTCAATCTCTTTTATCTTCTTCCCCCACAACAGACGCCCTGTGAGGCGGGTGGGGCTGAGAGGGCTCTCCCAGAAGCTGCCCTCTCATTAGGGCTGCCAAGGCCCGGCCCCCAGGCTGGGTGGAGATTCTCCCGCCTTGGAGGTTTGGTGGTTTGGACAGGCAGGGGGAACCTCCCCTGTCGTCGCCGGCGCAATGACATCACCTGGAAGTGACGTCATCGCGATGCCACGCGCCGGCCGCTTTAGGCATTTCCGGGAAAACTCCATGGTTTTCACAGATGTTCTAGCAATTTGGGAGGCAAAACTCTATGGTAGGGACTTGGCAACCCTACCTTTCATGGACAACTCCGCAAGAGCTATATTGACCCAAGGCCATTCCTGCAGCTGTAAACGGAATCAGACCCGGTTCTCCCATATAAGAGTCCACACATTTCACCACTACACCAAACTGGCTCTCCCCCCAGTTCAGGGTCATCAGAAAGTATGGGGGGGGAGAGGGAAATGTCTGCTGGGCACTCCATGATTTCCTATGGAGACCGATTCCCATAGGGTATAATGGAGAATTGATCCATGGATATCTGGGGCACGGGGGGGGGGGCGTGTTTTTTGAGAGAGAGGCACCAAATTTGCAGCACAGCATCTGATGGCTCTCCTCAAAATGCCCTCCAAGTTTCAGAAAAGGTGGACTAGGGGGTCCAATTCTATGAGCCCCAAAACAAGGTGCCCCCATCCATTATTTTTCCAATGGAGGGACATCATTTAAAAGGTGTGCAGTTCTTTTAAATGTGACAGCCAGAACTCCCTTTGGAGTTCAGTTGTGCTTGTCACAACCTTGTTCTGGCTCCACCCCCCAAAGTTTCCTGGCTCCACCCCCAGATACTTCTTGAATTGGACTTGGCAACTCTAGGAACGGCCTTTGAATTGTCTTTCAGTTGTGTAGGGTTCTGTGGAGACTTTCCAGGGACTGATCAACAAGACAATCCTCAATGAGAAGGCAAATGCTATGCTGGTGATGTTTAGGAAGGGGACTGGAAACAAATCAGCAAGGAACATAATGCCCCTGCGTAAATCCATGGGGCATGCGGGCTCATTTGGAAGAAGAAGAAGAAGAAGAAGAAGAAGAATAAGAAGAAGAAGAAGAAGAAGAAGAAGAAGAAGAAGAAGAAGAAGAAGAAGAAGAAGAAGAAGAAGATGATGATGATGATGATATTGGATTTATATCCCGCCCTCCACTCCGAAGAGTCTCAGAGCGGCTCACAATCTCCTTTACCTTCCTCCCCCACAACAGACACCCTGTGAGGTGGGTGGGGCTGGAGAGGGCTCTCACAACAGCTGCCCTTTCAAGGACAACCTCTGCCAGAGCTCTGGCTGACCCAAGGCCATTCCAGCAGCTGCGAGTGGAGGAGTGGGGAATCAAACCCGGTTCTCCCAGATAAGAGTCCACGCACTTAACCACTACACCAAACTGGCTCTCTGGAAGACAGTGTGCAGTTCCAAAAAGACCACTCTAGCATTGGAAAAGCTGCAGAAAGGGCCACTAAAACGATTAAGTGGATGGAACGCCTTCCTTACAAAGAAATGTTAAGGAGGTTAGAGGTCATTTGCTTGGAGGAATGATAACCAAGGGGTGACATAAGAACACAAGAGGATCAGGCCAGTGGCCCATCCGGTTCAACACTGTGTCACACAGTGGCAAAAAAAAACCACAAGTGCCATCAGGAGGTCCATCAATGGGGCCAGGACACTAGAAGCCCTCCCACTGTGCCTCTCTCCCAAGCACCAAGAAGACAGAGCATCACTGCCCCCAGAAAGAGAGCGCCAACAATACGCTGTGGCTAAGAGCCACTGATGGACCTCTGCTCCATATGCTTATCCAATCCCCTCTTGAAGCAGGCTATGCTTGACATGATAGAGGTATTAGAAAATGATGCATAGGATAGAGAAGGTAGAGAAAGAAGTAATTTTCTCCATTTCTCACAATACGAGAACTCGTGGGTGCTCAAGGAAATTTATGAGCACTATGCAAACCTGGGCAGCATAATAAAAAGTAGAGACATCACCCTGCCAACAGAAGTCCGTATAGTCAAAGCGATGGTATTCCCAATAGTAATGTATGGCTGTGAGAGCTGGACCATAAGGAAGGCCGAGCGCAGAAGAATAGATGCTTTTGAGCTGTGGTGCTGGAGAAGAATCTCGAGAGTCCCTTGGACTGCAAGAAGATCCAATCAGTCAGTCCTCAGGGAAATCAACCCGGACTGTTCCCTGGAAGGTCAGATGATGAAGCTGAAGCTCAAATACTTTGGCCACCAAATGAGAAGGGAGAACTCAATGGAGAAGATCCGGATGCTGGGAAAGACAGAAGGCAAAAGAAGAAGGGGATGGCAAAAGATGGGATGGCTGGACAGCGTTACTGATGTAACAAACACGGATTTGAGCAGACTTTGGAGGATGGTGGAAGACAGGAGGGCCTGGTGTGACTTTGTCCATGGGGTCGCAAAGAGTCGGACTCAACTGTGCCACTGAACAACAACAAAATGGTTAGAACAGATCAAATAAGGTACTTCTTCACCCCAAGAGTCATTAACACATGAAATTCACTGCCACAGGAACAGGTTTAGACTGGGTTTTGGCCACTGTGTGACACAGTGTTGGACTTGTTGGGCCACTGGCCTGATCCAACATGGCTTCTCTTATGTTCTTATGTCTGGGGCAGGGATGCTCTGTATTCCTGGTGACTGGAGGGCTCCTGGAGTTCTGGCCCTGCAGGTGGACCTTCAGATAGCTCCTGGGTTTTTGATGCAGTGTTGGACTGGATAGGCCATTAGCCTGATCCAGCATGGCTTCTCTATATGGTCTTATGTTGGGGCAGTGATGTTGGGTCAGGAAATATGGAAGATGCCCTGCTCAAACATGTACAGGAAGTGATGTCATAGCATGGGGGATTCCACTAAGAAAGGCTGAGGGTGTGTGATGAGTGGGAGGAGTAACGTTGCTTCTGGAGTTCTGGCTCTGCTGGTGGACCTCCTGATGGCACTTGGTTTTTTTTACCACTGTGTGTCACAAAGTGACTGGATAAGCCCTTAGCCTGAATCTAACATGGCTTCTCTTATGTCCTTAGGATGGAGGGACCATCCAACTGCATTGTGATGCCATCGCATCCCTGCAAAACTCCTTCCCCTCCCCAAATTCTGCTCTCCCTAGGCTGTCCCCAAATCTCCAGGAATTTCACAATCTACAGCTGGCAACCCCAAGCAAAGTTACACCTCCAGCTCATCATACTCGCACCCCCCAGCCTTTCTTAATGGAATCCCCCTTGCTATGACATCACTTCCTGTGCATGTCTTAGCAGGCCGTCTTCCATATTTCCCAGGCAGACAGGTCCATGGGAAGGCTATGAGGGAGAAAATGAGGCACTGCCTTGGAACAATTGCCCCAGCAGAAGTGACTAGTTTGTCCTCCATCTGTCTTCCAAGGCTGCCGGTTTTCTCCAAAGGAACCAATCTCTGTAGTCCAGAGAACCAGTTGTAATTCTGAGAGAACTCCGCATGAAGCTTGGAGGCTGGCGACCTTATCTTTACAGCAGACAGTCTCTTGTCCTGTACTAGAAAGACTGGGTCACACTTGTTTCTGCAGTGTTAGCACGCAACGTGAGGCAGAAGAACCAAAGTAGCATATATTGCATCCCAGAATCCCTTGCAGCGTGAAAGTTGGGCTGTATTTCTCAACCAGGGCCTGGCTTAGGGTTGCCAATCCCCAGGTGGTCAGGGTGATCAGAAAGTGATTCCATAGGCAGGGGTGGCCAATGGTAGCTCTCCAGATGTATTTTGCCTGCAACTCCCATCAGCCCCAGCCAGCATGGCTGCTGGCTGGGGCTGATGGGAGTTGTAGGCAAAAAACTTCTGGAGAGCTACCGTTGGCCACCCCTGCCATAGGGTATAATAGAGAATTGATCAGTTCGTATCTGGGGCTCTGGGGGGGGGCTGCTTTTTGAGATAGAGGCATAGCATAGCATCCTATGCCTTTCCTCAAAACACCCTCCAAGTTTCAAAAAGATTGGACCGGGGGGTCCTATTCTATGAGCCCCCAAAGAAGGTGCCCCTATCCTTCATGATTTCCAATGGGGGAAAGGCATCTAAAAGACATGCGGTCCCTTTCAATGTGATGGCCAGAACTCCCTTTGGAGCTCAGTTGTTCTTGTCGCAACTTTGCTCCTGGCTCCACCCCCAAAGTCTCCAGATATCTCTTGAATTGGACCTGGCAACCCTGGCTACAGGTTACATTTTCCACTTGTCTGCAATGAGCCCTGAGGAGGAGGAGCTGGAAGGGTTAACAGACCTGGAAGAGTTGCCAGCCAGTTCCTTGGCTGAACAAACAGCAGCTGGCCCATCAATCACTCTCCAGGCACCAGTGTCAGCTGTTGACGATCAATCTCTTCCAAGCTCTCCTCCTCCCATCTCAAGAGTTCGAAGCAGGCTCCGGAAAGAACTTTCAGAGCGAAGACATGAGGCACGCCGATGCTTCAGCTCTCTCAGCCCTGCGTTCTAGCAGAGTCACTGCCACCCAGGGAGCAGGTTGATTGAGACTCTCATATAGCTCTCACCCAGGACCTGGTAACCTTGTGGAAGCAACAAGTCTATTCTCTGGCTTGCATCCACACTCCTTCCTGATCCTGACCTGCTTGATTTAGTGGCACCCTGACCTTTTGGCTTTTGGAGATTGACTTCTGATTCCAGTTTGTGATTCTGCATTGGTGACTCGGCTCCTGCTTGACTTCCTGGACTTTGACCTTGGACTCCTGCCTGCCTGCACCCTGAGAACGTGACGTCAGTCATAGGAACATGGAAGCATCTCGTCTGTTTGCTCAGACTCACTGCCCCTGCTGAAAGCTAGAGGCTCTGCCACAATTGTTGTTTCTGGAATAGCACCTTCCCCCCTGGGAATTGTACATTTTCCATCTGGTAGCACATTTTTCACGGCCCTGGTTTCTGGTATTGGGAATGGCCTGGGAGGTAAAGGTAGTCCCCTGTGCAAGCAGCAGTCGTTTCCGACTCTGGGCCTATATGGTCTCTTCCAACTCTGTGATTCTCTGAAAATAGCAACCAGCTTTCTTAAATGAGGACACTTGGAACGTATGAGATCACCTTTTGCACTCTCAGGGACAGAGGAGACATTCATGCATCTGTCCCATTCATGTCTACAACAGAGCCCTGTGGAAACCCAAATTTAACATTAAACGTGGCAAACAGGTGAGAGGAGCTGAACCTTCCCTTCCCCTAATTTACTTCCCCATAGTTTGCAGAGTGGTCAAGCTGCAGTACCGCAGTCGGAGCTCTCTGCTCACGACCTGAGTTCGACCCCAGCGGAAGCTGGTTCAGGTAGCCGGCTCCAGGTTGACTCAGCCTTCCATCCTTCCGAGGATGGTCAAATGAGGACCCAGCTTGCTGGGGGGGAAGCGTAGATGACTGGGGAAGGCAATGGCAAACCACCCCGTAAAAAGTCTGCCGTGAAAACGTTGTGAAAGCAACGTCACCCCAGAGTTGGAAACAACTGGTGCTTGCACAAGGGACCTTTCCTTTCCTTTTGCCATTGCCTTCCCCAGTCATCTACACTTTCCCCCCAGCAAGCTGGGTACTCCTTTTACTGACCTTGGAAGGATGGAAGGCTAAGTCAACCTTGAACAGGCTACTTGAGCCCAGCTTCCGCCAGGATCAAACTCAGGTCGTTAGCAGAGCTTGGACTGCAGTACTGCAGCTTTACCCCTCTGCACCATGGGGAAAATGTACCCGTGTTTAATTATATACAGTGAAGACAACATTTTTTCTGCTTTCCTTCTCGACCCCAGATGCTAATTATTTTGACAACTTTAGAAGGATCTGTGAGTCACCACGCTGGATTTTGCCCCTCGCCTCCCAAGCTGGTTTTACTGACGC
This sequence comes from Heteronotia binoei, assembly GCF_032191835.1. Classification (NCBI taxonomy): domain Eukaryota; kingdom Metazoa; phylum Chordata; class Lepidosauria; order Squamata; family Gekkonidae; genus Heteronotia; species Heteronotia binoei. Next base: position 10,652,451 of record NC_083235.1, on the reverse strand, counting down.
AGGCTTGGCAAAAATTACTGTTTAGCTCCAGAAACCAGCTTGGGATAAGATGGATCTTATCCTTCGACAATTAAGGCTGATTCATGGGAACAAGACGCGAAATGCACGAGATTCTGATAAGGAAACAGCATTGCGTGTCTTCCGAGTATAAACAGCAAAAAGGAATCTTCTGAGCCTTGACAGTGAAAAAACGGTGAAAGAACTTTTAAAAACATCCCTTGCAATTCATGCACTCTGCTGCTCAGCTTTTTATTCCGGCCTCCAGAGGTCTGGCTGGACCTAGATGACCCAAGCTGGCCCGATTTTGGAAGATTATGGAAGCTAATGAGAATCAGCCCTGGTTAGATCGAGATGGGTCACCGTTGTTAGCAGGGGTCGTTTTGTAGACAAATAGGTGTTGGAGCTCATTAGCATAACTCATTAGCATATGCTGCCCCCCACCAGCCAAAAGCAGCGCAAGAAAGGAGAGCCCCTGGCGAGCGAGGCCTGTTTGGGTTGGCTAGAGATCCAGACAGCCTAAGCAGGCCTCTCTCACCTGGGGCTCTCCTGGGCCACCCCATTCCCCCAGTTAAAAGACCAGCAAGCCATCCGCCAGCTGAAATCACATCAGAAGTGGAGAAAGGGTGGGGAGGCTTCTCCAGGGGTGAATGAGGGCTGCTTATAGGGTTTCCAAGTCCAATTCAAGAAATATCTGGGGACTTTGGGGGTGGAGCCAGGAGACTTTGGGGGTGGAGCCGGGAGACATTAGGGGCGGAGCCAGGATCGAGGCTGTGACAAGCATAATTGAACTCCAAAGGGAGTTCTGGCTGTCACATTTAAAGGGACGGCACACCTTTTCAATGCTTTCCTTCCATAGGAAATAATGAAGGATAGGGGCACCTTCTTTTGGGGCTCATAGAATTAGACCCCGTGGTTCAATCTTTTTAAAACTTGGGGGGTATTTTGGAGAGAGGCACTAGATGCTATACTGAAAATGCAGTGCCTCTACCTCAAAAACCAGCCCCCGCAGAGCCCCAGATACCCGCAGATCAATTCTCCATGATTTTCTATGGGAATAAATCTCCATAGAGAATAACAGAGTTCCCAGCAGACATTTCCTTCCCCTCCCCCCGCTTTCTGACGACCCTGAAGCGGGGGGAGGGCCTCCAAACCGGGGGATCCCCTGCCCCCACCTGGGGATTGGCAACCCTACCAGCTTATGCCCCTACCCCAGAAAGCTTCCGAGAAGCAGCAAGTCCCACAATGGATGGGAAAGGGGGCCTCCTGACCTTTAAAAAAGCCCCCCCACACACACACTTTTAACATCCCGGCTACAGACCTGTCTCCACATCCCACCTGCAATGTTCCCTCTAAGTTGCAGAACCTTGTGAGCAAGAAATTCTACTTTGTGAGCTCCTGGTATCGAAGTTGTGAGCTGCTGCATCAAATAGTGTGCTCCGGGGTCATCCAACCCGAGATTCTGTGTGACACAGAATGTTGGACTGGATGGGCCACTGGCCTGATCTAACATGGCTTCTCTTATGTTCTTATGTTCCTGAGCTAAGAAGAAGAAGTTATTGGATTTATATCCCACCCTACGCTTTGCATCTCAGAGTCTCAGAGCGGCTCACAATCTCCTCTACCTTCCCGCCCCCCCTCCAACAGACACCCCGTGAGGTAGGTGAGGCTGAGAGAGCTTTTACAGCAGCTGCCCTTTCAAGGACAACTCCTGTGAAAGCTATGGCTGACCCAAGGCCCATTCCAGCAGGTGCAAGTGGAGGAGTGGGGAATCAAACTCGGTTCTCCCAGATCAAAGCGGGCCTCAGATTCAGTGGGAGCTCACAAGAGCGCAGCTCCTGAACCTTTCTGAGAGTTCCTCCTTCGGAGAGCTCCACTTCCTTGTCCATTGAATAGTAGGTGCAGCTGCATAACAGTCCCTGGATGAGCTCCACCACCTCTTTTTCTACAAAACGACCACAGGATAAGAGTACCGCACACTTAACCATGACACCAAACTGGCTCTCTTGACAAAAATGTGTGAGCTGGAGGCTAAAAATCTGTGAGCTAGCTCACACTAACTCAGCTTAGAGGGAACACTGCCCACCTGGGAGATGGCAACCCGAGATTCTGTTCCCTTGCGCCGCTAGTCTGCCGGTTCTCTCCGAAGCCTGCTGCCATCCCGGATTTTGGTTAGAGGCACCACTGCTTGAATGACCAGCACATGGTTTGGATCAGCAGCTCTTGCTGCTTGGAAAAGTGTCCCTCTTAATGCCATAGTCCTCGGATCAAAAAGGTGGAGGAAGTAAATAAAGGCTTGTTGTCATTCTTCCTTCCAGAAGGTTCCCGAGCCGCTTCCCTCCGGCTTCCTGTTTTTCATCCAACCTGTCCCCATTCTCCTGATGGAAACCATCTTCCCCCTTCGGCTGGTTCCTATTAAGATTCTCCTTGAAAGGGCTGCTCGAAAACACTTTACGTAACGTTCGTCCGAATAAAAGACACGCCATGAGGTGCGCAGACCCGAGCTTGGCAAGCGACATTCTGGACGGGGCCCTTTTATCTTACGCTCGGCTTGAAAGATAAGGCAAGGAAGATGGAGAAGATGGGATCGGTTGGCTCCAAGGTTCAAACCAGACGTGCCCTGGGGGTCCAACGAGCAGTGATTCCAGGGACGCTGAAAAACTCCATTCTCGGGGGCCTGGGGGCCTGCTTCCGAACACACTGGGCTTCCGAAAACACTGGGAGGTCCGGACATGAGCCCTAAGGTTGGAAAAGGCAAGGAACGAATTGATTATATTCTGGGAAAGGGCGGGAGGGAAAGTCCACAAGTAACAGAAGAGCAAATGAGGACAGAAGACGTGTGCACGACTGCAGATGTACACAGGGGTCGTTCTGCAGAAAAACAAGGGGTGGGGCTCATAAGCATAACTCATTAGTGTACGCCGCCGCTGCCACCACCCCCAGCCAAAAGCAACCTGATGGAAGAAAGGAGAGCCCCAGGTGAGTGAGGCCTGCTTGGGCTGGCTAGAGGTCCAGCCATTCCAAGCAGGCCTCGCTTGTCTGGGGCTCTCCTGGGCTGCCCCCCCCCAGTCAAAAGGTCAGCGAGCCCCCGCCGTTCAAAATCACATAAGAAGTGGAGAAAGGGTGGCGTGGGTTTCTCCAGAGATTAATGAGGGCTGCTGGAGGTGTGGCAAAGCACCTGGTGGCTGTCTGGCTGCCCGCTCTCCTAATCCAGGGATTGTTATGCAGCTGCACCTACTATTCAACGGACAAGGTAGGTGGGGAGGAGGAGGGGGAACCCTCAGAAAGGTTCTGGAGCTGTGCTCCTGTGAGCTCCTGCTGAATCCGAGGCCTGGATGTACATAAAGAGGGAGATTTCTATGGCACGATCGCTCTATCTCCTAGGAAAGGTTTTTCAGGCAAGTAGTGGTAGGATGTAGAGCAAAAACTGAGCCACGCAGCACCTTGAAGACCAATGAAATTGCCCAGGGTAAAAATTCCCATGAGTCAAACTGACTTCAGCAGATACACGTAAGATTGAAGATGCGTCAGCTCTTATGTCCTTATGCATATGTTTGCCACACCCTTCCATCCTGGATATAAGAGCTGGTAGAAAGAATGGCATCTTGTTCTTGGTGGAAGAAACACCTTTTGCAGGATAGCGTGTATCTTTTGGCATGTATTTTTGAATTTACCTCTGTGATTCTGAGTACAGAATCAAATAATTTCTAATGAAGAAGAAGAGGAGGAGGATGATATTGGATTTATATCCCGCCCTATACACACGCTCCTGATGTAGCCAATCCTTCAAGAGCTTATAGTAGGCTCTGTAGAAAGAGCCCTGTAAGCTCTTGGAGGATTGGCTACATCAGGGAGGTGTAGCCTAATATGCAAAGGAGTTCCTGCTGCAAAAAAGCGATAGATAGATAGATAGATAGATAGATAGATAGATAGATAGATAGATAGATAGATAGATAGATAGATAGATAGATAGATAGATAGATGATAGATAGATAGATAGATAGATAGATAGATAGATAGATAGATAGACAGACAGACAGACAGATAGATGATGATAGATAGACAGACAGACAGACAGACAGACAGACAGACAGACAGATAGATAGATAGATAGATAGATAGATAGATAGATTCCCCACCTGATGTAGCCAGTCCTCCAAGAGCTTACAGTAGGCTCTGTAGAAAGAGCCCTGTAAGCTCTTGGAGGATTGGCTACATCAGGGAGGTGTGGCCTAATATGCAAAGGAGTTCCTGCTACAAAAAAGCAATAGATAGATAGATAGATAGATAGATAGATAGATAGATAGATAGATAGATAGATAGATAGATAGATAGATAGATACCCACCTGATGTAGCCAATCCTCCAAGAGCTTACAGTAGGCCCTGTACTAAGAGCCCTGTAAGCTCTTGGAGGATTGGCTGTGTCAGAGAGGTATGGCCTAATATGCAGAGAAATTCCTGCTACAAAAAAAGTCCTGGGTAGCTGTGTTAGTCCAGTAGAAAAGAGTAAGAATCCAGTAGTACCTTAAAGACTAACAAGAGCTGGAGAGAGAAATTTTCTGGGGGGTCCCTGGCTTAGAAGATATCCATCTGTCCTCAACTAGAGCAAGGGCCTTTTCGGTCCTGGCCCCAGCCAAGTGGAACTCTCTACCTGACGACATCCAAGCCCTGAGACTCCTAGCGCAGTTCCGCAGGGCCTGCAAGAGGGCGACGTTCCGCCCGGCCCACAAGTGAGGACAGCAAGAGTTTTTTCACAGAGCCATTCTCTCCCCACCCCTTGGAAAATGACACAAAAGATTTTTAAAATGCCGTTAAGCTCGGCACCCTTCATTTCTCCCTCCCTTAATGGGAAAAGTGTCTTAGGACGTCATTCTGAACAGCTGTTTTATCTCTGTCTATTGTTTTAATGAGCCCTGTGGTGCAGAGTGGTAGAGCTGCAGTACTGCAGTCTGAGCTCTCTGTTCAATCACGACCTGAGTTCGATCCCGGTGGAAGCTGGGCCCAGGTCGCCGGCTCGAGGTTGACTCAGCCTTCCATCCTTCCGAGGTTGGTAAAACGAGGACCCGGCTTGCTGGGGGGGGGGGGGAGTGTAGATGACTGGGGAAGGCCATGGCAAGCCACCTCGTAACAAAGTCTGCCGTGAAAACGTTGTGATGCAACTTCACCCCAGAGTCGGAAATGACTGGTGCTTGAACAGGGGACTACCTGGACCTATTGTTTTAACAGTTTTAATCGCGGAAGCTGGGTTTTCACGTAGCCGGCTCGAGGTTGACTCAGCCTTACATGATCCTTCTGAGGTTGGTAAAATGAGGACCCAGCTTGCTGGGGGGAAAGTGTAGATAACTGGGGAAGGCAATGGCAAACCACCCCGTAAAACAGTCACTCTGAGACTCTGCCCTTGAAAGGGCAGCTTCTGGGAGAGCTCTCTCAGCCCCACCCTCCTCACAGGGTGTCTGTTGCAAGGGGAGGAAGATAAAGGAGATTGTGAGCCGCTCTGAGACTCTAAGTGGATGGCAATATATAAATCCAATGTCGTCTTCTTCTTCCTATGTAGGGTAGGGTGGTCTAAAAATAAAAACCAATACATTTCTGGCAGGGAGTGAGCTTTTGTGAGTCACGGCTCACTCCTTCAGAAGGGCAGTCGTTTAAAGGAAAGGTGCCTCCCCTCTATCCCAGACTGCAGCCTTCTCCTCTGTCCCTCAGCCTCCATGGCACAGACCGAGAGTTTCTGAGGCCCTCCCCTCTTTGCCGCCTTTGCATTCTCAGCCAACTGCCTTTGAGTCACAGCAGGTGACCTTGCCAAGGAGCCCGTCTAGACTGAGAGTCATTCCTGAGCTATTCTGCCGCTCATTTCCTCTCTCCTGCAACTGGGGGGAGGAAAGCTTCCCCCACCCCGTCCCAGGCCAGCAGCCTCTACTGCGCTTTCCCCTCTCCACCAGCACCGCACGGCTGGGTTGGGCCTCCGGGATAGGGTCGCCAAGTCCAATTCAAGAAATATCCGGGGACTTTGGGGATGAAGCTGGAAGACTTTGGGGGCGGGGCCAGGAGACATTGGGGGTGGAGTCACGAGCAAGGTTGGAACAAGTACCATTGAACTCCAAAGGGAGTTCTGGCCATCACATTGAAAGGGACTGCACGCCTTGTCAATGCCTGCCCTCCATTAGATATAATGAAGGACAGGGGCACCTTCTTTGGAGGCTCATAGAATTGGCCCCCCTAGTCCAATCCTTTTGAAACTTGGAGGGTGTTTTGAGGAGAGGCATCCGATGCTATGCTGCAACTCTGGTGCCTCTATCTCAAAAAACACCGCCCCCCCACCCAGACACCCACGGATCAATTTCTTGTTATTCCCTATGGGAATCGTTCTCCATAGGGAATAATAGACATTTCCCTCCCCCTCCCCCTGCTTTCTAAAGCGGGGAAGGGGGCTCCAAACCAGGGACTCCCCTGCCCCCACCTGGGGATTAGCAAGAAAATAAAGCACAAAGCTTCCGTGATCACCAGCCTCAGACACTAAAGAAACAATAGCAATATTATCAAAAGCTTCGTGTATTCTACGCAACATCCAGCACAGACACAACTCAATAATTTAGGAAACGAAACATCCCAAAGTAGCGGTCAGAAATCAAGTCCAATTTTTAAAGCAGTCCGATGCTGTTTCCTTGATGAAACGTCTGATGTAGCCCTGGAGAGGAACGATGAGTGATGTCCAAGTAGATTCAAATGTTAAGGCAGTCAGCGGTCCAGTTATTGCGACGAGGATGTACTATTGTCTTGTTTCACAATTGCTTCTTCAAGCATCAAGTAATCAATTTCAGCTACAAGGGTAAGAATGCCGAGAAATTCAAATCTCCAAACTTCAAGTCACTGTGAACAACGTAATGCAACTGTCCTGAACCTTTCTGAGGGTTCCCCCTCCTCCTCCCCACCTACTTTGTCTACTGAAGAGTAGGTGCAGCTGCATAACAATCCCTGGATTAGGAGAGCAGGCAGCCAGCCAGCCACCAGGGGCTTTGCCACACCCCCAGCAGCCCTCATTCACCCCTGGAGAAGCCCGCGCCCCACCCTTTCTCCACTTACATGATTTTGGGCAGCGGGTGGCTTGCTGGCCTTTTGACAGTGGGAGGGAGAGGCAGCCAAGGAGAGCCCCAGGTGAGCGAGGCCTGCTTGGGTTGGCTGGATCTCTAACCAGCCCAAACAGGCCTCGCTCGCCTGGGCTCTCCTTTCTTGCATTGGGTCGCTTTTGGCTGGTGAGGGGGCATATGCTAATGAGTTATGCTAATGAGCTCCACCCCCTATTTTTCTAAAAAATGACCCCTGAATTTATACCCCACCCTTCACTTGAAGTCTCAGAGCGGCCGAAGATCGCCTTCCCTTCCTCTCCCCACAACAGACACCCTGTGAGGTGGGTGGGGCTGAGAGAACTCTGAAAGAACTGCTCTTGAGAGGAGGAGGAGAAGAAAAAGAGAAGTAGTAGTAGGAGATTGGATTTATATCCCACCCTTCACTAGCCAAAGGAGTCTCAGAGTGGTTTATAAATAGGGTTGCCAAGTCCAATTTAAGAAATATCTGGGGACTTTGGGGTGGAGCCAGGAGACTTTGGGGGTGGAGCCAGGAGACATTAGAGGTGGAGCCAAGATCAAGGCTGTGACAAGCATAATTGAACTCCAAAGGGAGTTCTGGCCAACACATTTAAAGGGACGGCACACCTTTTCAATGCCTTCCTTCCATAGGAAATAATGGATAGGGGCACCTTCTTTTGGGGCTCATAGAATTGGACCCCATGGTCCAATCGTTTTGCAACTTGGAAGGTATTTTGGGGAGAGGCTGTAGATGCTATACTGAAAATTTGGTGCATTTACTTCAAAAAATAGCCCCCCCAGAGCCCCAGATACCCAATTCTCCATTATTTTCTATGGGAATAAATCTCCATAGGGAATAATAGAGTTCCCAGCAGACATTTCCCTCCCCTACCCTCGCTTTCTGACAACTCTAAAGCGGGGGGGGGGGCCTCCAAACCGGGGGATCCCCTGCCCCACCTGGGGATTGGCAACCCTACTTACAAATCTCCTTTGCATTCCCCTCCCCCACAAGAGACACAATGTGATGTAGGTGGGGCTGAGAGAGCTCTCCCAGAACTGCTCTTGAGCAGAACAGCCTTGAGAGCCGGAAACAGAAAGAGCAATTAACATGCGTTGATCCAAGTGGTTGAATATTGTACTGAGGCTCCAGGATAAAACACTGAGAGAAAAAGGCTGACGAAGGTCTGAAACCGTGAGGAATCCCGGGCTGCGGTCCCTGACTCTCTCGGAGACAAGCTGTGCTGGAGATTTGAGAACTCCACCCAAGTTGCTGAACATAAGGGAGAACAGCAGGAAGGCCATTGCCTCTGAGGAACTGTACCTTATTATCTTCGTACAGCAGACAGTGTGGGGGAGTGAAAAGAATTCTTTTTCCAGCTGCGTTTATATTATGAGCATTTGTGAATTTAGTATCAAGAGTGGTTTATAAATTACTAATGATGACTACTGCTATGCATGTGTTTTGATATATGCAGGTTGCATATACACTATATTGTGTAAAAGTGTTATTGTTATTCTGGTGTTTTTTTCACTTATTATTCACTTACATCGGAACCTGTTGATATTTACCATTGAGAGAACTTGTGGCTGACTCAAGGCCATTCCAGCAGGTGCAAGTGGAGGAGTGGGGAATCAAACCCGGTTCTCCCAGAGAAGAGTCTACGCGCTTCACCACTACAGCAAATTGAGAGGAACAGCTCTGAGAAAACTGTGACTGACCCAAGGTCACCCAACTGGCTGCAGGTGGAGGAGAAGCAGGGAATCAAACCCGGTTCTCCAGATTACAGTCCACACTCTTAACCGCTACACCAAACTGTCTGTCTCAGACCGTCCTCTCTCATGCTGCACCAAACTTGCTCTCTCACAACGTCCGCATGTTGCCAGCACCACCCCACCCCACCCCCTTGACACGTTTCCCCCGTTGGCCAGCTAAGCAAAGGCCAGGAAATGCCCGCTGGAGGTGGAGAGCTGGCACCTCTAGACAACAGGAGATCCGTTCCCCTGGGAGAAAATGACTCGAGGGCCTTATACCCTGCTGATCTCTCTCCTCTCCCAAACTGTGCCCTCTTCAGGCTCCACCCCCAAATCTCCAGAGAGTTCACAAACCAGAGATGGCAACCTTGCCTGTGATGCTCCTACCCCTGAGAGGTGTGTGTGTGGAAAGACACAGGCCAGACTGGCACAGGGACAGCTCAGCGGACGTGGCCCAAAGAAGGATCCTTTTAGGTGTAGCTGTCGGTGCCGCATGCGCTGGAGGGGCAACCGCTATCCTCGTCCCTGAAAAGCATCGATGGCAGATTTCTTTGCAGCTGAAGCTCTTGTTAAGGGCAGGGGAAACTGTATTTTTTTTATTGAGAGAGCTGTTAGCAAAGATCCCTTCCTAAACGTTGCAGAGCGCACTAAAGGCTCAGAATGCAACAGAGCTCCAGGGGATGCCTGTAAGAAGGGCTTTTTACCTGGAAAAAGAGATGCCGTTACTCTCAAGAGGGGAATGAAGGAGAAACACACAGGTGCCCCTCATGCATGGAGGGGGGAGGTATTTCCAGGGGTCATTTTGTAGAAAAAGAGGTGCCGGAGCTCATTTGCCCAACACATTTGCATATGCCACACCTCCTGACCTCACCGGAAGGTGGACTCAATTAGATCAGCTCAGCATCTGCCTTGAAATGCTTCTTGAATTAGAACAGTCATCGTAAAACCTGACTCCCATCAGACTTTTAAAATCACTTTCTCCTATTTATTTATTTATTTTACTACATTAAATTTCTATCCTGCCCTCTCCGCAAGCAGACTCAGGGCAGCTGACAACATTCATTTTTACAAGTTAAAAACCAATAAAACATCATTACAATTTTAAATTTTTTAAAAAACCATTTCACGGTGCTGTATCAATACAATATACAATATCGGCGAGTTCTTCTTTTCAGACGGTGATCACCAAGTACTCCATATGATGTCAGGTGGCAGCTCTCTCCCAGTTAGATATCAAAGGCTTGTCGAAACAATTCGGTCTTACAGGCCCTGCGGAAAGTGGAGAGATCCCGCAGGGCCCTTATGGCCTTCGGGAGAGCATTCCACGATTCTGGTGCTGCCACCGAGAAGGCCCTAGCTCGCTTCGAGCGCAACCTAGCCTCCTTTGGTCCAGGGATGGACAATAGATTTTTTGTCCCTGAATGCAGTGCTCTCTGGGGAATATGTGGAGAAAGGCAGTCCCGCAGATAGACAGGTCCTATGTGGCCAGAGGGGCATGATGAAGATTTCCATCTGTCTGCGTCATATGTTTTGGCTATTTTCCCATTTTTTTGTGGGGAAAAATATTAGAATGTTTGTCAAATCAGCAAAAATTCTCACAGAGGGCTTGAACAAGGGAACCCGGAAGCAAGTATTTGGGAGGGGGGGATGGAGGAAAGAGCACAATAAAATTTAGAGGTTCTGGAACTCCCCACCTGTGAGCTCCTGCCCAAAATGAGGCCTGGGCATTTGTGAATTTCCTGCATTGTACAGGGGGTTGGGCGAGATGACCCTAGAGGTCCCTTCCAACTCTAGGATTCTATGAACTTTCAAACATTTTTTGAGAACTTTGTCTCCACAAAGAGGTTCTGGAACTCCCTTCCGCCATGTTCCTCCAGGAAAAAAAGCCCTGCTTGTAAGACAACAAGGTTACACAGAGCTACTTATCAATTGAAAAGAAAATGAGAACATTTTTATTTAGGAAATCCATACTGGATAGTGCAGTTTAGAGACAGCGACAGTTTCCAGGGCTTTTTTTTTAGCAGGAGCTCCTTTGCATATTAGGCCACACACCCCTGATGTAGCTAATCCTCCAAGTGCTTACAGTAGGCCCGGTAATAAAAGCCCTGAAAGCTCTTGGGAATTGGGAACATCAAGGGTTTGTGGTCTAATGTGCAAAGGAGTTAAGAACATAAGAGAAGCCATGTTGGATCAGGCCAATGGCCCATCCAGTCCAACACTCTGTGTCACACAGTGGCCAAGAAAAAAAAAACCCAAGTGCCATCAAGAGGTCCACCAGTGGGGCTAGAAGCCCTTCCACTGTGCCCCCCCACAAAGCACCAGAATACAGAACATTGCTGCCCCAGACAGAGTTCCAACGATAAGCTGTGCCTAATACCCACTGATGGACCTCTGCTCCATATGTTTATCCAATACCCTCTTGAAGGTGTCTATGCTTGTAGCTGCTGCCACCTCCCGTGGCAGTGAATTCCACCTGTTAATCACCCTTTCGGTGAAGAAGGACTTCCTTTTATCAGTTCTAACCCGACTGTTCAGCTCTTTCATTGAAGGTCCACGAGTTCTCGTGTTGTGAGAAAGGGAGAAAAGTACTTCTTTCTCTGCCTTCTCTGTCCCAGGCATAATCTTGTAAACCTCTCTCATGTCACCCCGCAGTCGACATTTCTCCAAGCTAAAGAGCCCCAAGCGTTTTAACCTTTCTTCATAGGGAAAGTGTTCCAACCCTTGACTCATTCTAGTTGCCCTTTTGTGCACTTTTTCCAGTGCTGGAATATCTTTTTTGAGGTGTGGTGACCTCAGACCTCAGTCAGTTTCTATTCTATCTAGCTAAGGATGGCTGCAGATGCAAAGAAGCATTCTGCATCCATGGTGCCAAAGACAGGCCCTCCTTCTCTGTGGGCGTGCCAGAAAAGAGAGAGAGGAGACGGAAGCAAGTTGTTTTTCCTAAGAGCAGCAATCAGTGCACCAAAGAGTTCAGAGACGGAAGAGTAACCAGGAAGACGCTCAATGTTTGCCTATCTGTTTTGCAACTCTCTGGTCACTTGTTTCTTGGAGGCTGAGCCATAGGGACATCACATCTGGTTTTTCCAGCACAGGATTGGCCAAACTGTGGCTCTTTCACACATACATCTCAAAGCCCCCACCGCCCCGTTGACCGTCTTGGAGAATGCACTTAAAGTTGCTTTCTTTCCACCTCTCCCTCCAGTTTGGTTCAGTGGGGAAGTGTGCGGACTCTTATCTGGGAGAACCGGGTTTGATTCTCCACTCCTCCACTTGCAGCTGCTAGCATGGCCTTGGGTCAGCCATAGCTCTGGCAGAGGTTGTCCTTGAAAGGGCAGTTTCTGTCAGAGCTCTCTCAGCCCCACCCACCTCACAGAGTGTCTGTTGTGGAGGAGGAAGGTAAAGGAGATTGTGAGCCGCTCTGAGACTTGGAATGGAGGGCGGGATATAAATCCAATATCTTCTTCTTCCTCCTCCCTCTCTCCATCTATTTTTCCTTCCTTCCTTCCTTCCTTCCTTCCTTCCTTCCTTCCTTCCTTCCTTCCTTCCTTCCTTCCTTCCTTCCTTCCTTCCTTCCTTCCTTCCTTGCGTTAAGCAAGCTTGGCCATCCCTGTTCCAGCATTTTCCCCATCAGTTAACAACGTGGTGTGCAAAAGATAATATGAAAGCAAAGCAGTGCGGGGGAGGCTCGGACAGAGGGATGTGAAGAAGGAGCGCAGCTGCCTCTGCCGTTATGCAATCTAATGTTTATTTAATAACTGTCCGCAATGTGCTCTGCTATGCCCTGTCCCGAGTGCAACGTAGCATAGTTCCTGCCCAAGGGGCTTCAAGCATGCAACCCTAGGTATTTTTATCAGTGTGCAATGCCCGGTAAACACAGTTGGGCTCCCTTCCAAGTGGAACTTGCTTCCTTTCGGCTGCCTGCAAGGAGGAGAGACGCGGGATTAGGGTTGCCAAGCCTGACACCAGAAACATCTGGGGGCTTTGGGGGTGGAGCCAGGAAACTTTGGGGGTGGAGCCAGGGGCAAAGGTGCGACAAGCACAACCGAACTCCAAAGGGAGCTCTGGCAATTACATTGAAAGGGACGATGCGTGCTCCTTCTAAATGCCTTCTGTCCATAGGCAATAATGGAGGATAGGGGCATCTTCTTTGGGGGCTCGTAGAATTGGACCCCCCGGTCCAACTGTTTTGAAACTTGGGTGTTTTGAGGAGAGGCACCAGATGCAATATTGAAGTTTTAGTGCCTCTAGCTAAAAAAACAGCCCCTCTGGAGCCCCAGATACCCACGGATCAATTCTCCATTATATCCTATGGGAATCGATCTCCATTGGGAATCATGAATGCCCAGTAGACGTTTCCCCCCACCCCCCTTGTGTACGGTCCCTTTCAATGTGATGGCCAGAACTCCCTTTGGAGTTCAGTTGTGCTTGTCACAACCTTGCTTCTGGCTCCACCCCCAAAGTCTCCTGGCTCCACCCCCCAAAATCTCCTAGCTCCACCCCCCAAAATCTCCTAACTCCACCCCCAAAGTCCCCAGATATTTCTTGAATTGGAGTTGGCAACCCTAGCTTTCATCCCTAAGGCAGCCGCAGGGCAGAGGGGAAGTCAGGGGAACCTGAATTTGGGCACCCAACCGGAAGTCAGGGGGCAGCGCTCCCATAGGCCCCCTCTGTAGCTACAAGTCGGGAGTACCTGGACTGATGTGCACACAAGCTCAGTCAATTTGTGGGTGACAGCGCCAATCGCTTCTTTGAGTCAGGGCCAGATTAAAAATTAAGCGAAGTAGGCACTGGCCTGTGGGACTCCACACCTTTAGTGGCCCTGGGCCGGCTCCCCCCCCCCTCAATTTCCCCCCTGCTTGCAGCCCTTCCAACCTGCATGCGCAGCCAGCAACAGAGCCGCTCTTTGCCTGACTTGCCTGAAGAAGAATTGCAGATTTATACCCCGTCCTTCTCTCTGAATCAGAGACTCAGAGCGGCCTACAATCTCCTTTCCCTTCCTCCCCCACAACAGACACCCTGTGAGGTGGGTGGGGTTGAGAGAGCTCCCCCAGAAGCTGTCCTTTCAAGGACAGAGTCTCAGAGTGGCCTACAATCTCCTTTTCCTTCCTCTCCCAGAACAGACACCCTGTGAGGTGGGTGGGGCTGAGAGAGTTCTCCCAGAAGCTGCCTTTTCAAGGGCAGAGTCTCAGAGTAGCCTACAATCTCCTTTTCCTTCCTCTCCCAGAACAGACACCCTGTGAGGTGGGTGGGGCTGAGAGAGCTCCCCCAGAAGCTGCCCTTTCAAGGACAGAGTCTCAGAGCGGCCTACAATCTCTTTTACTTTCTTCCCCCACAACAGACACCCTGTGAGGTGGGTGGGGCTGAGAGAGCTCCCCCAGAAGCTGCCCTTTCAAGGACAGAGTCTCAGAGCGGCCTACAATCTCCTTTACCTTCCTCTCCCACAAAAGACACCCTGTGAGGTGGGTGGGGCTGAGAGAGCTCTCACAGCACCTGCCCTTTCAAGGACAACCTCTGCCAGAACCACAGCTGACCCAAGGCCATTCCAGCAGCTGCAAGTGGAGGAGTGGGGAATCAAACCCGGTTCTCCCCGATAAGAGTCCGCACACTTCACCACTAACCCAAACTGGCCTGGCAAAACAGCTGCTGGTGCGGTCGCCAAGTTTGCCTCTCTCTGCCTCTCCCCCGCAGCTTTGTCAAAGGGGCTTTTGAGAAGGGGGCTGCAGAGGGGGCCGTGGGCAGCGGGGCAGCTGCTGAAACTCTGAGATAATTTGTAAGGTGGCCCCCCTGAGATTTTGACTGCCTAGGGGCCTCCGCAGGGTTTCAGCTGGCCCTGCTTTTAGTGGGGAGGAGAAGCAGAAGAGACTGAACCACCTTTTTCATTCTCTTCCCTTTCAAAGCAAACGAGCCCTGGTTCTACTGGCCATCTGAGTTGGTGCACAACCTAAATGGGACGCTGCAGCCCCCAGCTGTTTGCAGGCTCCGTGGATGGGCAACAGTCAGCTTTGCCATTTCAGCGGGGAGGCTGCAGTGATGAAACTGGACGTTGGCGAGCTTGGGGCGCCCCCTGCTGGATTCGAACAGGAAGGCATGAGTGAAAGGCATTGGTGAGAAATCTACCGCCAGTCTATGAAACAAGACCCTGGGGTTGCCAATTCCAGGTTGGAAACTACCTGGAGATCTGGGAGCAGAGTTTCAGGAGGGTGGGGGGGAGTGAGGAACGTCAATGGGGGTATAATCAGGGCTTTTTTTGAAGCAGGAACTCCTTTGCATATTAGGCCACACCCTCCTGATGTAGCCAATCCTCCTGGAGTTTACAGTAGGCCCTATAATAACAGCCCTGTAAGCTCTTGGAGGATTGGCTACATCAGGGTGTGTGGCCTAATATGCAAAGGAGTTCCTGCTACAAAAAAAAGCGCTGGGTATAATGCCAGAAATTCCTCAAAAGCAGCCTTTTTCTCCAGGTGGAAAGAGTTCTGTAATCTGGAGAGCCATTGTTGGGGGAGGGAGTTTTGCTGTTTTGCTGCAAAGGAACTTCAAGAACAGAATGGGAAATTGCGGAATTACAAATGATGAAACTTGGAACAAACACCTCCCCAGGACTGAACAGGGATATTGGGTTTTTTATCTCGTTACATTTACTAAACCCACTTTCACCAAGTATAGCTATATATCCACAGTATTCCAATGTATTTCTCTTTTAGAATAGTGGATCAGAATAACGTTTTTTGTACTGACATACTCAACTAGGGATACTGGCGGTTTATCTCAATACATCTCCTCAGATGCCAAGATCGACAAAGAGATTGACAACAGGCTGGCAAAGGCAAACCGTGCATTTGGCCGACTGCACAAAAGAGTGTGGAGCAACAAGCATCTGAAAAAAGGCACAAAGATCAATGTTTACAAAGCAGTTGTGATGACAACCCTCATCTACGGCTCCGAATCGTGGGTTTTATACCGTCATCACCTGCGACTCCTTGAGCGCTTTCATCAGCGCTGCCTTCGCACCATCCTCAACATCCACTGGAGTGACTTTGTGACCAACACTGAAGTCCTCAAGAGGGCGGAGGTTACAAGCATCGAGGCACTGCTGTTGAAGACGCAGCTGCGCTGGGCAGGGCATATTTCTAGGATGGAAAACCACCGCCTTCCCAAGATTGCTCTGTATGGCGAACTTTCCACCAGCCATCGAAATAGAGGGGCACCAAAGAAGAGGTACAAGGACTCCTTGAAGAAATCCCTTGGCACCTGTCGCATCAACCATCACCAGTGGTCTGACCTAGCCTCAGATCGCAAAGCATGGAGGCACACCATCCACCAGGCTGTCTCTTCCTTTGAGAACGCACGCATAGCTGGTCTTGAGGACAAAAGGAGACTGAGAAAGAATCGCACTGCTACAGCACCAACCCCAAATCAGACTTTTCCCTGCAGCCACTGTGGCCTGTCCCGCATTGGTCTTGTCAGCCACCAGCGAGCCTACAGCAGACGTGGACTACTGCACCCTTCTTAAACCTTCGTTCGCGAAGTAAAGCCGAGAGAGAGATACTAAACCCATCTTCCACTGTATTTTAAACTATTCTTTTTTCTAATGGCAAGCTAGAATGTTGTTTATATGTGTGTTACATGTTTAAATCAAACCTCTGAGAAACCTGTAGGAGCCACAGAGAATAAATGGCAGATGTTGGAGAGCCACAACATATGTATGTCAGATGTTTTGAGAGTCGCAAGGAAGGAAGGAAAGCAAATAGATGGGGGAGCGGGAAAGAAAGCAACTTTAATTTTAAATGCATTGCCCACGTCACCAGTTGGCTTGGCTTGGAGAAGTGATTTAAAGAGACAGATGCCTTCTCCAAGCCAGTTGCTGGGGTGGTGAGAACTTCGAGAGCCACATAATACGTGTGAAAGAGCTACATGTGGCTCCTGAGCCTCGGTTTGGCCACCCCTGCCTAATGGCACCAAAGGAACTTCAAGGGACTGCTTAATGAACATAAGAGAGGCCATGTTGGATCAGGCCAATGGCCCCTCCAGTCCAACACTCTGTGTCACATTGTCACGTGTAGAGCCTGTCCAGATGTTGTATGTTAAACAATGACTCATACATGGGAGGGTCCAACAAGGATTGTTTATTCCCAACGTGGTTTGCAAAGCACGGGGAGCCCGGATGGATCAGCTTCCACCCGTCGACTCCGCCTTCTGTGTCACAGCACAGTCCTTATATCCCCCTGTGGAACTCACCGATTGGCGGGTTCCCTCACAATCTTGCCTAGCAACAACATACGCACCCCAACACTCCCAATCCTCCCCCCTCCCAGTCCCTACAACAACCATACAAGCCCACAGAACTAGAGCCAAACAACAGTGCTCCCCCTTTCAGTCCCTCCTCTTTTTATTTCTAAACTTGTTTCTCTAGTTCGTATTTATAATAATGCTTTCGTATTCTACTTGTGGTGTTTGCTGCAAAACCATAACTACTTGTGTTTTTGGTTTCAAGTCCTTAATAAAATTGATACATATTGGTAAGCATTGTATACAACAGCATATCAAAATCCCCATACATAAAATGACTAAAATAACAGTAAACAAACCCTTTAACCAACTGAGGTTAGGCAGCCAACTTGTAAGCCAATCCCAAAGATTCCATGTATTCTTCGAATAGAGTTGTCGTACCTGTATCCCCATACCTTGTAAGACTTTTACATCCGTTTCTATTTTTCCTGATTCATTTATCCAGTGACAGCAAGTAACATTTAGCCATACACACAAACCTCCTTGGGCACTAAGCAAATAATCTAAGGCCAGGCGGTGCTGGTATAACTCTGCCCCTAAAGATTCAATCTCTGATTGTAGTGTTTGCACCGTTTCTGCCGTTGTGTTCGCTAATTTCTCCACAGTGTAGCTTAGCTGTCTTATGGCCTTTACATTCCAGGCTACTCCCAGTCCTGAAAACATAATAGCAGCAAACCGCTCTCCCTCTGTTAAATAGGTGTTTTCTGGATCATATCCCAGGTCAGTATCATATTCTCTCTTAACCCTATGCCATTTTATATGAGGGTCCCATGTCTCTTGGCTTTGCTGTTTGGAATGAAAAGCAATATCCCCTGGGGCAACTGTTCCCACTGTACACGTTCCATTCCATACTCTGGGTAGTATTTTCCCTGCCCATGTCCCACAAATCCACAAAACTCCTGAGGGCAGTCCATATAAGTAATCCCCGTGATTCATATAAATGCGTTCTTGTATCCCAAAGAATAACTGAGACCCCTTCTGTGAGTATAATTGTATAACTGGAGTTTGGTTTGACCCATCTGTATAAATGGAAAAAGGGGGGCTCCAGTTATTTCCATTGGCACCTTTTTCTATCCCGGGTCCCACTTTAATTGTTAAGTTACACTCTGGATAGTCCCCTACTAAAGCCCTTCTCACTCTAAGCCCAGAGGGAGAGCCATCACTAATAACATGATATTTCGATTGATTGTGCCATTGGAAACACACTTGCGCCTCAGGCCATAAGTGCTGTTTAGTTAATAAGATCTGGTCCTTATCTTTAGGGATGATTCCTTGATTTTTCGGAATTCTGGAACCGTTAGTTGCAGTATGTAACCATGTCATATTCCATCCATAAAGAGAAAGTACTGCAGTAACCACCATGGGCCATCCCTTCCCTCCAGAAGAGGGAGGGTGTACACAGGCCCAACAAGTTGTGAGGTTGGCCTCTTTAATTATGGCATTCATAGTCTTGTGCCAAATATTCTGCTCCCATCCTCCTAAAACAATTGAGAATAAAACAATTGCCCATAAGGACTCCAGCAATCCTCCCAATTTCCCCCTCCTTGCCATATTGTAACCTTCCCTCTTTTTATTAATTCAACTTGAGTCCTTTACTAAGAGTTCGCTTGCTGCAAAATAAAACAGAGAACAAGGGTGCAGTTGATGCTTGCCCCACAAACCAGAAATTCAATGACAACACAAAAGGCCTTTTCCAAAAAGGTCAGCTCTTCTGTGATCCACTCTCCAGGCCACACGGGTTGTTTGAGTCAGTCAGTTCCACATTCATCAATCGCAGCCTCAGGGGTTCTCCTTTCACCGGCTGGCTGGTCCAGTTTTCCGGCTCTGCCCCTTCTTTAGTGCGAATATGATGCGTGAGTCCCTGCTCCCTATTGGACTTAAGGAGAGAGGACAAAGCCAGCACATATTCATGTACATAGACATCTTTTATCAGGTGTAAATTGCCTGCAGTTGAATCGGGCCTCACCCTTCATAGTGTAAACCCATATAACGTTTCAAAAAGGGAGACAGTTGTATTCCTTATCGTGGCCTTATCCTAATTTCAAACAATGCTAGGGGCAACATTTTGTTTGAGGTAAATGGGTTTCCATAAATAGTTTCCTTATTGCCTTTTTCAAGGTCTGGTTTAATGCATATAATTCTGTTGTTCTCTTGTTATAGGATATTGTTTTTGGTAGATGGGCCGAGTATCCTGTAATATAATCTCAACTGGGGTCACATTCATTCAGCCTAAATTCCCTGGGGCTGCCCATACTTTGGGAGAAATTTCACCTTGGTTATCTTCTGATAGTGCTGCTAAACTCACTATGCATTGGCCCTCCTTTATAATATTCATGATGCCTATCTTATCAGCCAAATCTCTTCCCATTAAATTCATTCCCTCCTTCCCCAGCAGGGCAAATGTATGTTTTACTGTCCCTTTTCTCCCCGGATATATTACTTCAATTTCCTCAGTGATGGGTGCTTGGAACGGTTTGTTTTTGACCCCTCGCATCCTAACACTCAATGGCCCCAGTCTGACACCTAGTGGCAACTTTTGTAATGTTGATCTTGTAGCCCCAGTATCATACAGAAATAACATCTTTTCTCTTTTCGGTCCCAGCCTTAGTTTTACCAAGGGCTCTTCGGGGCTGGGTCCCGAATATAGGAGCCCATGACACCCCTATTCTCCATCTTCATACATGGCTGCCGCCCCATATCCTTCCCACTCTTCCTTATTTCTATTTACACATTCTCTTCCCCAATGTCCCCTTTCTCCACAATACTTGCACATGTCCTTAGGTAGGGGTCCTCTCTCTCTTCTTGAGTCCCTCTGCCCTTCCCATGGGGGACGGGGACCCCTCCCTCGCATTCCTTTCCCTCTATTATTCCAACCTCCTCCTCTCTCTCTATCTACCTGCTTCTGCACCTCTCTTGCTGTCTGTACCATTAAATTGACTGTCTTTGCTTCCTTCTCTGTCTCTCTCCGGGCTATAACTTTCTGCGCTTCTACCACCAGATCTGTCAGGGGCTTTGTAAGTAAACCATCTAGCTTCTGTAGTTTTTTCTTTGTATCTGGGTTGCTTTGTTCCACAAAGTGAAACTTTAAGACTGCCTTCCCTTCCTCTGTCTCAGGATTTAGTCCTGTAAACGCGGTCATATTATTTTTTAACCTTTCTATGAACTGAAAAGGGGACTCTGCCGAGCCTTGGGGCTCTCCAAAAGCCTTATGAAAATTAACCACCGGGGGAATCATTTTTACCAACCCATCCAATAACATTCCCCTGTATTGGGAACAGAAAGTCCGTCCAGCAGTTGCTTGAATATCTAGGTTTGGTGGATTACCATCGGGAAGAACCACCAGGGCTCCTTCATCTGTTCTATCTCCAGCCCCTTTAACCCATTGTTTTCTAGCAGTTGAAAGTGCTTCGATTGCTTCCTCATTTCCCGCCACTTGTTTTAATATGTGCATCATTTCTTCTGGGGAGTATATGGACGGTCCCAGTAAGCCATCCAGTTTTGTTCTAAACATTATTGGATTTTCAGATAAAGGAGGCAACTGATTTCTCATAACACGTAACTCAGTACTAGTTAGTGGAACCTCCACATACCCCACGGCTTCTCCCATTGGAACTTGCCTGAGGGGGGCTAATAAGTTTCTCTCAGGTTCTTGTACACTGTTTGGTGACTGGGTATGAACCTTGCTTGCTTTTACCTCAGATCTTGCCCTCCCCTCCCCCTCTTGGCGGCCCCAATCTTCTGTTCGTTTTAAAAGGTCGAATACCTCAGCATATGCTCCTCGACCCCTAGAGGTGGCTCCCTGTGGTGTTGCCTCCTCAGCATATGGTGGGGGAGAATTAGTTGTTTGACCGTTATTTTTGGCGGGCTCTGGCGCAATAGGCTCTGGTAAAAGCAGAGGGCGCCTTCTCCCTGTAACATGGTCGTTAGGATCCCACACAGGGGGTGCTTCATCTTCTTCTATTTCAACTGCCATCATTGTAATGGCAGTGGAAAAAGGATTTCTCGCAAAATCAATCCAAATAGCAACACAATTTAAATTAAAAGGAACCTCCGGGCGCGGTTCCAACTTCAGCCAATATTGCCTCATGCCTAGAATTATTTCCTCATTCATGGTACCATATTTTGGCCAATGATGTCCGTACGGAAGATCTTGGATGGCCGGCCATTCTAAAACGCATGTCTTAACCAGTTGTTCTTTGGTTAGGCCATAATCTTTAAATCGTTCCCAAGCCCTTAATATGCGGTCCAAGGGGGTTCCCACAGGGAACTCCACTTTCCGCTGGCGCCCCTGTACTGCCGGCCCACCAATCCATTGCGCCTGTCCAGTGGGGACGTCTCCCCGGCGCTCCCTATTGTGTCTTGTTTACACAAGATACTCACCAGCTTTCCGTCGCTGGTCACCAGCTTTCCGTCGCTGGTTGGCACCCACTCACCAACTTTCCGTCGCTGGTTGAGTCCTGGCGCCCCCTCCCCCCCCACAATCGTTGGAGGACCCTCTGCGGTTCTTGTCAACCTCGGGTGGTCTGCACAGCGGTCAGGGGAAGATTACCCCTCGAAAAGGACAAATGGTCCTGGGGCCCGTGAGGGGCCTTCCTCTGAACCTCTGAGGCGGCCCCCGTTAGGAAGACGCGCATCCCACCGCTGCCACCAAATTGTCACGTGTAGAGCCTGTCCAGATGTTGTATGTTAAACAATGACTCATACACGGGAGGGTCCAACAAGGATTGTTTATTCCCAACGTGGTTTGCAAAGCACGGGGAGCCCGGATGGATCAGCTTCCACCCGTCGACTCCGCCTTCTGTGTCACAGCACAGTCCTTATATCCCCCTGTGGAACTCACCGATTGGCGGGTTCCCTCACAATCTTGCCTAGCAACAACATACGCACCCCAACACTCCCAATCCTCCCCCCTCCCAGTCCCTACAACAACCATACAAGCCCACAGAACTAGAGCCAAACAACAGTGCTCCCCCTTTCAACATAAGAGAAGCCATGTTGGATCAGGCCAATGGCCCATCCAGTCCAACACTCTGTGTCACACAGTGGCCAATATAGCTGTCACCACCTCCTGTGGCAGTGATTTCCACATGTTAATCACCCTTTGGGTGAAGGACTTCCTTTTTTCCGTTTTAACCTGTCTGCTCAGCAATTTCATTGAGTGCCCACGAGTTCTTGTATTGTGAGAAAGGGAGAAAAGTACTTCTTTCTCTACTTTCTCCATCCCATGCATACTCTTGTAAACCTCTATCATGTCACCCCGCTGTCGACATTTCTCCAAGCTAAAGAGCCCCAAGCGTTTTAACCTTTCTTCATAGGGAAAGTGTTCCCTATGGGTTTAGTAGCGGACATCCATCTGCTATTCCAACTTAATTACCCTTGGTTGTTGTTTCAGCCCAATCAACATAAACTAACAAACACCAGACCCCAATTTGTGACACTTTTGATCTGCTAAAAAACATTTCCATGAAGAAGAAAACTGCAGATTTATACCCTGCCCCTCTCTCTGGATCAGAGACTCAGAGCGGCTTACAATCTCCTATATCTTCTCCCCCCGCAACAAACACCCTGTGAGGTAGGTGGGATGAGAGGGCTCTCACAGCAGCTGCCCTTTCAAGGACAACTTCTACGAGAGCTGTGGCTGATCCAAGGCCATTCCAGCAGATGCAAGTGGAGGAGTGGGAACTCAAACCCCGGTTCTCCCAGATAAGAGTCCGCGCACTTAACCACTACACCAAACTGACTCTGCATTGTAACTCACCTTCCACTTCCTCTATATTTAGGACTGCTTGCCATTCCATACTATTGACTGAAGTGTGCTTGTTGGTCTCAAAGGTGCGAGTTGACGCTTGCTTTGTTCTACTGGAGATCTGTTGTAATTCCGGGAGATCTCCATCCCCCTCTTCCACCATGGTGTGGAACACACACAGCTTCTGTAACATTTGACTTTTAACTGCAAATGGAATCGATAGCTTTCTAAGGACAGATTTTTTTCATTGCGTCTGCTGAAATACATCTGATACAAATACAGTTTTCAAGTTTATCTGAACCTTTATAGCTACACAATATAATAATGCTGCCTTATAAGATCTATGAGCCCCGTGGCGCAGAGCGGTAAAGCTGCAATACTGCAGTCCCAGCTCTCTGCTCACGACCTGAGTTCGATCCCGGCGGAAGCTGAGTTCAGGTAGCTGGCTCAAGGTTGACTCAGCCTTCCAACCTTCCGAGGTCGGTAAAATGAGAGTCCAGCTTGCTGGGGATCAAGTGTAGATGACTGGGGAAGCCCATGCCAAACTACCCCATAAAAAGTCTGTCGTGAAAACGTCATTATGCAATGTCACCCCAGAGTCAGAAACGATTGACTTTAACTTTAAAGAAAATGTGCAACAAAAATTGTGCAAAGGAAAAATCACCGCCAGGGTTTTCAGAATCACTTATGACTGGAAACCCCAACGAAGCAGGGAAGCATTTTAAGTAAGCTTGCCAATCCCCAGGTCCCAGCCAGGGTTCTTCTGCTTTCCCAGGCTGCTTCTGGCCCCCAGTCAGCTGGCTGGTGGGGGGGGGAGCCCCGCCCCCATAGGACCATGTGCCTTTGGGATGGTGTGTCTGTGTTACTTAGAAGTTGGCAGCAACTCGTGAGTAGAGAGGCCAATCCGTCGGCAGAAACTGTGGGGGGGACATCTGCTGAGCACTTCATTATTCCCTATGTGGAGATCGATTCTCATAGGGTATAATGGGGAATTGATCTGGAGGTTTCGGGGGCTCTGGGGGAGCTGTTTTTTGAGGTAGAGGTACCAAATTTTTAGTATAGTATCGAGTGCCTCTCCCCAAAGTAGCCCCCAAGTTTCAAAACGATTAGACCAGAGGGTCCAATTCTATAAGCCCCAAAATAAGGTGTCCCATCCTTCATTATTTCCTATGGAAGGAAAACATTTTAAAAGGTGTGCTGTCCCTTTAAATGTGATGGCCAGAACTCCTTTGGAGTTTAATTATGCTTTTCACACCCTTGTTCCTGGCTCCGCCCCAATGTCTCCTGGTTCCACCCCCAAAGTCTCCTGGCTCCTCCCCCAAAGTCCCCAGATATTTCTTGAATTGGATTTGGCAGCCCTAATTTTAAGTGAATGATTAAAAAAACAGAATTCTCTGCTAGAGGATCCCCAGATCCCACCTGGAGGCTGGGAACCCTAGCTCAGGGACTCAAACGCAGTCTGCATGTCTGTATATGTGGGGTGGGGAGAGGCAGTCGAAACACAAACGTGGTTTCATGGCCCGCGGGTGGCACAAACAAAGCACCACCGCCCTAAACATCGCACCCTCTCAGTACGAAATAGCACCCAAAATGGCGGCCCAGAGCTCCTCTCGAGTCCCGCTTATTTCGAGCCTTAGCACGCATTCACGGGAGGCCGCGTGAAACTACAAGCCCCAAGATCCCTTGCGTGCAACCCGTCCAATGGACGAGGGCCCGCGGCCGAGGCCGCCTCCTCATTGGTGGGCTGGCGGGCGCGCGCCGAGCTCAGCGCGCGTTCCGTTCTCCCGCTTCAGCGACCGTTGGGGAGGGAGAAACGGCGTCTGAGGCGCGGGAAGGGCTGCGGAGACGTCGGTTGAGGAGGCGGGAAGAGCCGCTCGAGAGAGAAAAGATACTTGAGGGGAGTCAGAGAGGCGAAGCCGAAGAAGAGCGCTGGACTGAGGGACGGAGCTGAATTCCTTTCGGGCTAGGGTTGCCAAGTCCGACTCAAGAAATATCTGGGGACTTTGGGGGCGGAGCCGGGAGCAAGGGGGTGACAAGCACGATTGAACTCCAAAGGGAGTTCTGGGCATCACATTTCAAGGGACGGCACGCCTTTTACAGTGTCTTCCCTCCAATTGGAATAATGAAGGATAGGGGCACCTTCTTTGGGGGCTCGTAGAATTGGTACCATCGGTCCAATCTTTTTGAAACTTATGGATTAGTTTGAGAAGAGTCACCAGATGCTATGCTGAAAATTTGGCACCTCTCCCTTAAAAAAAACAAAAACACTCCCCTAGAGCTCCAGATACCGTGGATCAATTCTCCATTATACCCTATGGGAATCGTTCCCTATAGGGAATAATGGAGTGCCCAGCAGATATTTCACAACTCCACCCCGCTTTCTGATGACCCTGAAGTGGGGGGAGGGCCTCCAAACCAGGGGATACCCTGCCCCCGCCTGGGGATTGGCAGCCCTATTTCGGGCAGCAGCTTCCAGCTCCTCCCTTGGCTTTCTTCTCGAAACTCTTAATGGAATCAATGTAGAGAACGAAACCCACAGGGTTTTGTTATAGAACCAAGTTAGAGTCCTTGAAGACCTTCAGAGTTTAATTGGAAGCTTTTGTGTGCGTGCACACTTCTTCAGATACACAATTAATAAATAGGGCATGCAGAGTTTCAGGAATGAATAGAAGAAATAGCCCAAGCACTGGGATGTGGCTTTAAATTTTATATCTTGTTTATGGATTTAAAGTTAAAATTTATTTATTTAGATGATAGACAGACACAGAAGGCATACTTAGGAAATATCAACAGCACAGCCATTCTTTCGTAAGGATTGAGTAAACAGCCTAATGGTTGCCATTGTAACTCACAGGATACTTCCCTTAAGCATATGCTTTTGGTGTGTCCTATCATTTGTGTTTTCTAGAGGAGGCTGAAGTTGGTTCCTTATTCCCAGTTCCTTATTTTTTCCTTATTTGTGAATTCAACCAAAAACACTGAGGAGAGTTTGAAAGCTCTGAACTCCAAAATAAGGTCTGGACCCCCATATATCATACACCCCTGTGTTCAGGGGACTCTGCCCTTCGAGAGGACATGTGCTGTTTCCTGATCCAAAAAGTGGTTCTCATGCCAGCTGCTCCAGAGCAAGGTGCCCCCCAGGACACTCAAACAAGCAGACACTGAAGCCAGGCTGTACCCCAAAACAATATTTGGACCACCCTAAGAGACACATCCCCATGCTCAGGACACTGGCCCCTACAAAAAGACATGCAGTGGTGCCGGTCCAAACAATGGTTTCGGTGCCACAAGCTTCCATTTGGAGTGCCACCTAGAAGCCTGTATTCCAAAGGAGTAAGGAACTCTCGAAGTGCAAAATACTGAAATTAACAAATTGAAAGAATATTTGGTCTGTTTAGCATTTGCGTGAGAAACCAATAAAAGGTAATAAAAGCTGTCTGCTGATTGCCCTACTGCTAGCAAGCAAAATAGTGTAATAAATTGAAAGACCATTTGGTCTGGATAGTGATTGCATGGGAAACTAATAAAAGGTAATAAAAGTTGCCTGTCAATTGCTCTTGCTGCAAGTCTAGGTAAAACAAACGGACATGTATTTCCTAGTGATGTTCTTGTCCACCTACCGTAATTTACTTTTTAATGTGTAACATACATTATAAACACCATTCTATACATTATAAACATCATTCTCGTTTGCCATTAGAAAAAAGAACACATTAAAAATTTGTGAAAATTGGTTAAGTATATGTAATGAGATAAACAGCCAAGATCCCTTTTTTGAATATGTCAAAGGTGTGTGTGATTGGTCAGTGCCTGGGGACTAAGACAGATGTGAATGGTACAAGTTTCTATGGGATGCTTTTGGTCCTGAAACAACTTACTACACATAACCCACACAGTGGCTGTTTGAAATCATTTCTTTTTCAAACCTATTTCAGGAGCATACTGAACTTTTGTCTTTATATATTTGGTAAGCTCTTTACATCATTTTGAGATCATAATCGATTTGTGGAAATGTCTTGGAAAGCCAGAAAAGATGGATCTGCCTTTGAGGACAACATCGTTAATGCATTCCTACAACACTATCCTTTGCTGCAGAAAGAAGGCTATCAGAAGACTACTATTTGGGGAAGGATAGGAAGTGAGTTATAGTCAAATACAAAGCAGTTTAGGAAATGGCTATGTAATTTTTGGCATGAAAACTGAAGGGGACTGAGAACCAAAACAATTGTAATGGTTCAAGCTGAGGAAACTTGTGGTGACTGTAAGCAGCCTGAAGATCCGTGTCCTTCTGTTGTGTATGATGAATCCAAGGGTTGGTCTCCTCCAATAACAACTGAAGCCACACAACTAAATCTTGCTGCAAGTGGTGCTGTGGATCCTCAAAATGTGGTAGTTTCCCATAACAATATCAAAGAACATGAAAGCGCCAGTAAATGTTGATCTGTGTTTTCTGAAAAGATAGATGTGCTCAGTTCCAATGAGAAAAACCAGCAAGGAATTGTTGATAATGGCGATCAGTTACTTGTGTCTGGAAACAGTGAAATGATTCTTAGCAATAGAGAGGTGGTGGTCAGAAATTCCACCTTGCAGCGAATGCTGCACACTGAATTACCTGTTTTTGCAAGTGGGGAATTTAGAGCTGCATGTTTACTTTCATTTACCATCACTTTGTGTATAAGTGAATGGAGACAGATATACTTGGGCAAATCACAACCTAGATTACAGACTGGCTGGGCAACTGTCTTGGAGGAAACAAGGAGTATAACAAATTTTGTGTGTTCACTTTCATATACAACTGCATTAAATTTGAGAATTCAAGGAAAAGAAATGCTCCATTTTGGTATGGCAAAGCAAAATGCAAATTTAATGGGTTCATTACGCTATACATGAGTATTAAGGATATGCCAAAAAAAGAAATTGAGTTCTGTCACAATAAATATCACTGTTAAAGGACAAATACATAATGAAGTTGGCCGATATTACAAAAGACGTACATCAAACTGAAAATTAAACTGAGAAAAGAACTTAAAGGAGACACGCCGAGTCAGCTGAGGGTTCAGCTCATCAGTCATTGCGACCGTGATGCATTAATTGTTGGCAACCATAAAAACATTAAGAGTTCTTTGGTGCTGCAAAAAATTTCTAGTAAAGGGAATCTTGATGGACAGACAGATCCTGATGTCATCCAGGACTGCATCAATGTTCAGGGGAAATAGGATGCTGCAGAACATTTTGTTTATAAAACAAGACATTCATACCGAAAGGTGATTTCCGCATCACCTTTTGAATTACACATGTACATAGAAGTGCAGCTTCACCTGCTATTGGATCTTCAGATGCCACTGAATCCGTTGTAAAGAAACTCCCATCAGCTGAACACCAAATATTATACTATGCTTTGTGCACAAAATTGCCCTCAGACTCCTCGTGCATAATTCTTGTAGCAGAGATGCTTTCCTCAGACCAGAGCACTCCTATCATCCATCACTGGTTGGCATTGCTTTCATGAGATATGTTTCGAGTTACTGGACACCATCTGAACCCTCAAAAAAATTGAATGGGACCATAGCTGGGCATTAATACATGCTATCACACAAGTTTTCAACAGCCTAACACTTTTTCGCTACTCCAGCATGTGTTATGATATGTGTGTTAACGACGGAAAGGTCAGTTTCACAGTAGTACACATGGTTGGACATGTCAGTAAGTTAAAGCTTTCCAGAGAAGTGAAAAGTTTTTTCCTCTACTCATTTGCACTGCTACAAAATGGAAAAAACAATTCAGGAGTGTGGTGAGCTTGTTAAATGCCTCACCGTAATATTTGGGAGCAAATATCTTACAGACAATTGCAGGGAGGCAGTCAGCAACATACAGCAGGTCTTGAAAAACCAAAGAATTTCCATGACTGATCAAGACTTTCACTTGGAAGATGAAACAGCAGAAATACCAACAGAGGACATAGATCAGGAATCTCCCTTTGTAAAATTAATCCCGCAAGAAAACGTTGAGGAAGTTATACTCAACAGCGATTTACAACCCAACATCTTCTACAACCCAGAACTGAAGAAAATTTCTAGTGAAGGGAATCTTGATAGACAGACAGATCCTGATGCCATCCAGGATGCCATGTCAAGATACATTAGAACACTGTCGTTATGGAGTGGAATTATGCTGCAGGCCAAACAGTGCCAGTAAACCAGAGACAGTAATTCTAATGCTGAAAATCGGTTCAGAATAGTTAAGAACAAAGTTCCGAATTCCAAGCTTCATTATAGACCAGTGGAATTTGTTGAGATAATGAAAGATACTATTCATGGAAGACTACTTGTGACTGCAATAGGCATCTTCCAGGAAAACAATCAAAAGAAAGATTTAAAAGAAGGTGCTCAAAAAAGGCAGAACAAAACGAAAAGGTATCCCACACCCACTGACTCTGGTGGAAACTTGGAGCAAACACCCACAACACGGGGATTCAGGGGTTGGCCTTGCAATGGCTTTCCTCTTTCCTTGAAGGTTGGGGACAGAGGGTCGCTATTGGGGACGAGCTGTCCCGGAGGCACACACTTGACTGCGGAGTGCCTCAGTGTGCGGTTCTTTCCCCGATGTTATTTAACATCTATATGCGTCCCCTCGCCCAGATTGCCCGAAGGTATGGGCTGGGTTGTCACCAGTATGCTGATGACACCCAGCTCTATCTGCTTATGGACGACCGGCCGGTCTGCGCCCCAGAAAATCTGGACCGGGCGTTACAGGCCGTGGCTGGATGGCTCAGGCTGAGCGGGCTGAGGCTAAATCCGGCGAAGACAGAGGTCCTTTGCTTGGGTTGTTGGGGTCCGGGAAGGGAAATCCCCCTACCAGTTTTTGATGGTGCGCTCCTGATTGCGACTCATAGGGTCAAGAGCTTGGGGGTACTACTGGAGCCTTCCTTAACGATGGAGGCCCAGATAGCAGCCACTGCCAAGTCCGCATTTTTCCATCTTAGGCGGGCAAGGCAGCTGGCTCCCTTCCTGGAGTGTGATGATCTAGCAACGGTGATCCATGCAACAGTCACCTTGAGGTTGGACTACTGCAATGCCCTCTACATGGGGCTGCCCCTGTGCCGAACCCGGAAATTGTAGTTGGTGCAGAACGCCGCCGCCTGGTTGTTATTGGGGCTCCCAAGGTGGGAGCACATTCAGCCGGGATTTCAGGTTCTGCACTGGCTGCCAATACAAGGTGCTGGTCATTACCTTTAAAGCCCTATATGGCCTAGGACCTGCCTACCTGAGGGACCGTCTCTCCCCACATGTTCCCCAGAGAGTACTGAGATCAGGAACTCAAAATCTCCTTGTTGTCCCCGGGCCAAAGGAAGCCCGTTTGAAATCTACTAGGGATAGGGCCTTCTCCGTAATGGCCCCTTCCTGGTGGAACCAGCTGCCGGAAGAGGTAAGGGCCCTGCGGGATCTCGCTCAATTCCGCAGGGCCTGTAAGACAACCCTCTTCCAGCTGGCTTACAACTAACCAGCACTTGAAACTGAGTGTAGTTTTTATAAGATCGCTGTATGTTTTTAATGTTTTAACTATGTAAATTGTGTGAAATGTTTAAATTCTTATATTCTTATGTTAGATTTTATATGCTGTAAACCGCCCTGAGCCACCTGGTGGGAAGGGCGGGATACAAATTACAAATAAACTAAACTAAAACTAAACAATCAGCATCCAAGAAAGTTCCAAAGTACTATCGAGCACCACCAGTGTCTCATTGTATAGAGAATATGACTGTCCTGCATAGAATGGAATAGCTTACTTTAACAGGAGAAAGGTAGTCCTTAGAAATATTTGTACCATCAACAATCTACTGTATATAATTCATACAAGCATTGAACAGTATCCAGAACTTGAAAAAGAGATCAAGACATTGAGGAACAGTGTGGAAGCAGTTAACATCCTAATGCGAGTACATGATGTCTTTCCTGGAAAAAAGTGGACTACAGAAAAAATGGAATGGCTACTACAATTCGAAACATTCAAGGGGAAGCGTTTATGGGACTGCTATGGAACTGAAGAAGAGATGGTATCCCAAGTGTGGGGATGTGTCTCTTGGGGTGGTCCAAATATTGTTTTAGGGTACAGCCTGGCCCCAGTGTCTGCCTGTTTGAATGTCCTGGGGGCACCTTTCTCTGGGGCAGCTGGCATGAGAACCACTCTTTGGATCAGGAATCAGCACATGTCTTCTTGAAGGGCAGAGAACAGTTCCTTATTGAAATCTGCTTTGGAATACAGGCTTCTAGGTGGCACTCCAAATGGAAGCTTGTGGCACCGGAACCATTGTTTGGACTGGGCACTACTGCACCTCTTCTTGCAGGGGACAGTGTCCTGAGCGTGGGGATGTGTCTCTTGGGGTGGTCCAAATATTGTTTTACAGTACAGTCTGGCCCCAGTGTCTGCCACAAAGCTGTGGATCTGTGATTTCTGGGTTGCTAGCTCAGTCCATGGACACAATATGTGATTGGATAGTGAGCATAGAGTGACCCAATCCAGAAATCATGAGGGACCATGAGAACCAATGCTTCAAAACTATGAGAATCCGTGTTTCAAAACCATGTTTGGGCTCCACGGTGTTGCCACGAAGACGTGGTTCCAGGATTTTTGTGGTGCAAGCTTTACCCATGGACACAATATGCGATTGAATGGTGAAGTTCGAATGGCCTGAAGTAAAAATCATGAGGCTCCATGCTTCAAAACCATGTTTTGGCTCTATGGTGCCACCACGAAGTTGTGGAACCATGCTTTCTGTGGTGCAAGCTCTGCCCACGGACACGATATGTGATTTATATGTCCTTTATAAAGGACACAAACACAATTAAAGATGTTTTTTAAAAACCTTAAAGCATGCTTAAAACATTAGCGCTCATTGGTCTTAAAGGTGGTTTCTTCATATTTTTCCCATGGGATCCAGGGAACTGGGCAAAGAAAGCTTGTTTCATCCCCAGGGGACCAGGTGGAGGATCCTCAGCCAATAGAAGGAAGAGACACTTGACTCAGTAGCTCTGCTGTTCGATTGTGATAGCCTGGCAAAGCAAGCTCTCCCCCCCCCCTTTCTTCCCAAGGGGGAGCCTCAGCTAGTGCAGAAAACAGAGGCTTTGCTCTGTAGTTCCTGTAGGAATGAGCAAGCCTTGCAAAGCAGGTTTCGATGGAGAAGGAAGCAAGAAAGAGGGAGAAGGAAGCAGATGACAGCCAGTTGCTCAGGGGTTCTGATAGAAGCCCTCTGGGGGCCTGATTTGGCCCCTGGGCCAAATGTTTG
This sequence comes from Heteronotia binoei, assembly GCF_032191835.1. Classification (NCBI taxonomy): domain Eukaryota; kingdom Metazoa; phylum Chordata; class Lepidosauria; order Squamata; family Gekkonidae; genus Heteronotia; species Heteronotia binoei. The sequence goes on along the minus strand of NC_083235.1, from coordinate 10,620,304 downwards.
ACACCCCTAGCCTAAAACGTTCTACTGCATGATTGTGATTGGATTTGGTTTCAATGTAAAAATCATATGAATTCATGAGGATCCATTTAGATCCGACTTTTACCCAGAACTAACTTTCTTTCTTTCTCTTTCTTTCTTTCTTTCTTTCTTTCTTTCTTTCTTTCTTTCTTTCTTTCTTTCTTTCTTTCTTTCTTTCTTTCTTTCTTTCTTTCTGTCTGTCTTCCTTCCTTCCTTCCCTTTCTCTCTGTCAGTCTTTTCCCCTGTCTTTCTCTCTCTCTCTCCTTCCTTCCTTCCTTCCTTTTCAACATATGGTAACTCTAAGTTGTTTGGAATGAAAGTTTCCATTGCAAGATCCCCCGAAACTCCTGCTTTAATGTTGCTGGCCCAGACTACCCATCTGTGTCATTGCACCCTCAACTCCCCTCCTTGGAAGCCAGCCCCATAACCGGCTTAGTTCCGGCTCCTGCGTAAACGTTGTCAGGGCGCAACGGCTACACATGGCGGCGGCGGCGGCGCTCCCTCTGGCTCCCAGCCTAATCCCAGCGCAGCAGCCGGGCCGGAAGGAGCTGCCGGCCGGGCTCAGGAATGCAAGCCGCTGAGTGGCGGCGACGCATCACGTGAGATTCCCGGGCCGGTCTGGACTCCTACTGCAGCTCTTGCCTTTGCCCTCGCCAGAGGCGACGCTGCCCAGCGGCTCTTCGGCACCATGTCCCACCAGACCGGCATCCAAGGTACTTCTGGGGGGCTCCGGATCTCCCTTCCTGCCTCCTCCCCTCCTCAGCGGCCCAGCCTAGGGTTGCCAATCCCCAGTTGGGGACAGGAGATCCCCCGGTTTGGAGGCCCTCTCCCGGCTTCAGGGTTAGCAGAAAGGGGTGGGAGGAGGGAAACGTCTACTGGGCACTCTATTATTCCATACGGAGATCGATTCCCACAGGAAATAATAGAGAATTGATCCGTGGATATCTGGGGTTCCAGAGGGGCTGGTTTTTGAGAGAGAGGCGCTAAAAATTCCGCACGGCATCTGGTGCCTCTTCTCAAAACACCCCCCAAGTTTCAGAAAGTTTGGACCAGGGGGTCCTGTTCTACGAGCCCCCAAAGATGATGCCTCTATCCTCCATTATTGCCTGTGGAAGGAAGGCATTTAGAAGACGCACGGTCCCTTTAAATGTAATTGCCAGAGCTCCCTTTGGAGTTCAGTTGGCTCCTGGCTCCACCCCCAAAGTCTCCTGGCTCCGCCCCCAAAGTCCCCAGATATTTCTTGTTGCATACTTGGCAACCCTAGGCCAGCCAGCTGCCCTAGCCGCCGTCCCAGGTGTCTGTCTACTTGCGCCGTGCCCTACTAGGGATTGGAAACTGGCCGGGGAGGAGCCAGGCTTTCGGCATCTAAGGGACTTTGGGCGCTTGGGGGAAACTTTGGATTCCCCTCTTTGCAGAGCTGGATCGGAGTGCTGAGCTCCGATACCCGTTTCGCTACGTCATGCCCTGCTAAGAAACACAATGCGCTTGTGTTGGTACAGAATGCCTTTCCCGGTGATCCATTGGGGGGTGGGGGGGATGTTACAAGGTGCAACTTTATTGCTTTGGCACGCAGGAACAAGCCTGCCTCTGTAGCCCCTTTGCAGTCTAGGGTTGCCAAGTCCAATTCAAGAAATATCTGGGGACTTTGGGGGTGGAGCCAGGAGACTTTGGGGGTGGAGCCAGGAGCAAGGTTGTGACAAGCATAACTGAACTCCAAAGGGAGTGCTGGCCATCACATTTAAAGGGACCGCACACCTTTTAAATGCCTTCCCTCCACTGGAAATAATGAAGGATAGGGGCACCTTCTTTGGGGGCTCATAGAATTGAACTCCCTGGGCCAATCCTTTTGAAACTTGGACAGTGTTTTGAGGACAGGTACTAGCTGCTTTGCTGATAATTTGTTGTTTTTACCTCAAAAAACAGACCCCCCCCGGAACCCCAGATACCCGTGGATCAATTCTCTACCTAAACACAAACCCCCCCCCCAGCCCCAGAACCAAGGATCAGTTCTTCATTATACCCTATGAGAATAGGTCTCCGTAGGGAATAATCGAGTGCCCAGCAGACATTTCCCTCCCGCCCCTGCTTTCTGAAGCGGGGAGAGGGCCTCCAATCCGGGGGATCCCCTGCCCCCACCTGGGGATTGGCAACCCAGTGGAAGTCCCCAAAGAGAGAGAATGCCAAATCTAATGCGAGGTGCTGCTGCGAGCAGGTAAACAGCGGAGGTCGGAGACTCTAGCGGCGGCCTCTTTCAGCCTGCACCTGCCTGTTCGGCTGCGCCACCTACTGGCGGCTGCTGAGAAAGACGGGAACTGGAGCGGTTTCCCAGGCTGTGCTGCTGAGCAAACGCTTCGGGGTTTTCGTGCCTCAGCAAGGCGGAGCTTGCGCGGTGGAGCCGAAACGTTTCCAAGCGGCAGAAGAACAGCCTGATTTCAAGCAGGCTTCGTCGTGCCTGGATCAACCCGGCGGCAGACAGTGGAGCTCACTTCCGAGCAAAAAGGCAGGAGGACGTAGGGTTGCCAATCCCCAGGTGGGGGCAGGGGATCCCCCAGTTTGGAGACCCCCCCCCCGCTTCAGGGTCATCAGAAAGCGGGGGGGGGGATGTCTGCTGGGCACTCCATTATTCCCTATGGAGACCGATTCCCAGAGGGAATAATGGAGAATTGATCCTTGGTTCTGGGGCTCTGGGGGGAGCTTTTTTTTTTAGGTAGAGGCACCACATTTTCAACATAGCATCAAGTGCATCTCCTCAAAACACTGTCCAAGTTTCAAAAGGATTAGCCCAGGGGGTCTAATTCTATGAGCCCCAGCAGAAGGTCCCCCTATCCATTATTTCCAATGTAGGGAAGGCATCTAAAAGGCGTGTGGTCCCTTTAAATGTGATGGCCAGAACTCCCTTTGGAGTTCAATTATGCTTGACGCAACCTTGCGCCTGGCTCCACCCCCAATGACTCCTGGCTCCACCCCTAAAGTCTCCTGGCTCCCGCCCCCTCTCCAAAGTCCCCAGATATTTCTTAAGTTGGACTTCGCAACCGTGGCAGGACAGGAGGCTTTTGTTGGACTGAAATTTTAGTCACGTGAGCGAGCTTCCGGAGAGCGAAAGAGAAGTGTTTGGGGATCACAAGAGGTATTTTCAGAGTTTGCAGCATCGGGATAAATAAGGTGGAAATGCAGCAAGTGGATATTTAGGGAGGGCGGGATGCAGCAAGAAGAAATGTTTTATTTTGTATTAAAGGCAGAGCAGCGTTGCCAGAAAACTGTTAGCAACCCTTCTCCTTCCCCCCCCCACTCCGCATTATATGATTTGGCACTTGTCTGTCCGCTCCGCAGGGTACCTCATGTGTAAACCTTCCAGTTGCAGTTAGGCATGTTCTTTCAGCACCAGTGCCAGTTGCCTTATTGGGCTCTCTGCAAGTAGCAAACGCCTTCCCTTTTCCCAGGAATCAGCTAAAGCAGGGGTGTCAAACCCATTTGTTATTAGGGCCGGATCTGACATAAACGAGACCTTGTTGGGCTGGGCCATGTCGGGTTGGGCCGAGCCATGTGTGTACCTATTTAGGTAGCAGAGAGATAAACTTTATAAAGGACACAGACAAACACAATTAAAGGGGTTTTTTTTTAAAGACTTAAAACATGCTTACAACATTAGCACTCGGTCTTAAAGGTGCTTTCTTCGAATCTCTCCTGTTCAATCCAGGGATCTGGACAAAGGAAGCTCTGGCTCTTTCCTTCCTTCCCCGGGAAACGGGCAGGGTGAGGAGCCTCAGCCAACAGAAGGAAGAGGAGCTTGGCTCAGTAGCTCCGCTGTGCGATTGAGAGAGCCTGGCAAAACAAGCTCTCCCTTCCTCCCCAAGGGAGGAGCCTCAGCCAATGGAGAAGATAGAGACTTTGCTCTGTAGCTCCTGTGCTATTGAGCAAGCCTTGCAGAGCAAGCTGTTATGCAGAAGGAAGCAAGAGACAGAGAGAAGGAAGCAGACAAGAGCCAGTTGCTCAAGGGCCTGATAGGAGCCCACCAAGGGCCTTATTTGGCCCCCGGGCTGCATGTATGACAACCCTGAGCTAAAGGATTCATGCAGTGCTGCTTGTGCATCTGTCTTGCTCTCCATAAGGAGACAGAGCTTCATTTGGTTCTAGCTTAGTAACATCCCTTATTCTTTCTCTATGTTAGTCCCAGGAGGATTTCAGCGTGTGTTTAAATTGCTTTGTACGGGTGATTCATTGATTCTCATATCTGCGCAGTCCGTGGAAGCAATCGGCCTAGGCACCAACCTTGTGTGCCAACTTTATGGAGAGTAAAGTGCTATATGTTCCCTCTAAGCTGCAGAGTCTTGCGAGCAAAAATTCTACTTTGTGAGCTATTGGCATTAACGTTGTGAGCTCCTGCACCAATGGTTGCGTTCTGTGGTCGTTCTTTCTGTGCGAGGACAAAAACGTGTGAGCTGGAGGCTCGAAATCTGTGAGCTAGCTCACGCCAACTCAGCTTCGAGGGAACACTGTTCTATCAGTGTAGCATTGAAAACGATATCTTCAATTGGCACGGATAGCTTACTGCGTTTGTGATGCCAACGTTAGCAAAAGATTGGACCTCCTAGACACATTTTATGGGGCGGCTGAGATCAAAGGTCTTCAACCTGCTGAGTCTCAGATCCCTCGTAGAGCTGAGGTTTTTGTTGTTGTTCTGGTTGTTGCTTTTTAGAAGGACCTGCGGCCCATGCATATCCATGAGGGGGCCAGGGTGTCACACTTTCCCCTGGTTTTGCATACCTGCTGACGGGAACAGTAGGATGGCAAGGTGAGCTTGCTCGGCAGGAGAGAGGAATTGTTTTTTTAAGCAAGGGCAAAGTTCAGAGACTACCTCCACCCTGCAAAAGCTTTCCTTTGACGGCTGCGCCCTACAGCCTGGCCGCTCCCTACAGCTCAGGAGTTCATCCTCACACACCCTAAGACAGGGGTGTCAAACATGCAGCCCGGGGGCCAAATCAGGCTCCCGGAGGGCTCCTATTAGGCTTCTGGAGGGCTCCTATTAGGCTTCCGGAGGGCTCCTATCAGGCTCCCCTATCAGCCCCCCCCGAGCAATTGGCTGTCATCTGCTTCCTTCTCCGTCTCCCTTGCTTCCTTCTGCATAACAGCTTGCTTTGCCAGGCTTGCTCAATCGCACAGCAGAGCTACAGAGCAAAGCCTCTTATTTTCTCAATTGTCTGAGGCTCTTTCCTTGGGGAAGAAGAGGGGGAGGCAGAGTTTGCTTTGCCAGGCTTTCTCAATTCCACAACAAAGCTACTGAGCCAAGCCTCTCTTCCTTCTCTTGGCTGCGGCTCCTCCCTCTCCTTGTCCCCTGGGGAAGGAAGGAAAGAGCCAGAGCTTCTCAAAGATTTCAGGTTTTCATGGCTGGTAACATCATTAGGGTTTGTAGAATCTTTCGGGCTCAAGTGCCGTGTTCTACTGGAGGAAGTTTTTCTTCCAGACGTTTCGTTCTCAGCTGCGGAGAACATCCTCAGTGGCGTTGCAGCCGGAGCAGGCGCTCTGACCTTCTTGGCTGCTGTGCATTGAGTGAGGCCAGGGCTGCTGGAGAGCTGCTATTTCTAGGCTGGAGGGGGTGTGGTGAAAGGGCAATTGGTTTGTGGATGTGCCCATTGTTTGGTGGGGCTTCCTGGAAGGGTAGTGATAAGGAAACTGGCTGTTGAATGTGACCATTGTTCTGTGTTAATTGCTGGGAGGGTTGGAAGGGGTGTGAAGATAAGGAAGATGGTTGTTGACTGTGCTGATTGTTCTGTGGAATATGCTGGTTGTTCTGTGACTTTCTGCAATGTATAGTCTGTAGGGTGTTTTGCAGAGCTGGGTACCAAGATTGGTGGATGGAAATGCCTTCTTCCTTTCTGTTAAAATTGTGCTGGTGTTTGTAAATCTCAATAGCTTCTCTGTTCAGGCGGGTATGATAATGTGAGACCATAGAAAGGACTTCAGTTCTTTCAAAGTTCTTTCTTTCCAGAGCTTCCTTTGCCCAGTTCCCTGGATCGCACGGGAATATCTCTGCTACCTAATCTTAAATAGGTACACACATGGCTCAGTCCAACATGCCCCAGCTCGACATGGTCTCATTTATGTTAGATCCGGCCCTCATAACAAATGACTTCAACACCCCTGCCCTAAGATGCGCCTCTCATCCTGCTCTCTGGGCCTTAGGAGGAGAAGTGGGTAGCAACTGGAGACAGGGCTTTTTCAGTAGTGGCACCTTTCTTATGGAATGCCCTTCCTTGACATTGCATTTTGAGGCTACCCTGGCATCTACGTTGCTTTCTTTTAGGCACCAGGCAGAAACACTTCTGTTCACCCAGGCTTTTAATTCAAGGGTATTTTAAAATTATTTTAACTTGGAAACATTTTAAAGCTGCCAATGGCTGTTGGAGAGAGCCAGTTTGGTGTGTAGTGGTTAAGTGTTTGGACTCTTATCTGAGAGAACCGGGTTTGATTTCTCACTCCTCCACCTGCAGCTGCTGGAATGGCCTTGGGTCAGCCATAGCTCTGGCAGAGGTTGTCCTTGAAAGGGCAGCTGTTGTGAGAGTCCTCTCAGCCCCACCCACCTCACAGGGTGTCTGCTATGGGGGAGGAAGGGAAAGGAGATTGTAGGCTGCTCTGAGACTCTGTCCTTGAAAGGGCAGCTGTTGTGAGAGTCCTCTCAGCCCCGTCCACCGCACAGGGTGTCTGTTGTGGGGGGAGAAGATATAGGAGATTGTAAGCCACTCTGAGAGTCTCTGATTCAGGGAGAAGGGCGGGGTATAAATCTCCAGTTCTTCTTTCCATGTTTTTATGCCGAACTGTGGTTTATGCTGGATTTTAATAACTATCTTTAAATATTTTTATTATTTTTATTTTGTAAGCCACCTTGGGCAGGTTCCTGGAGAGGTGGCATAATTTATTTTTCCTGAATAAAAAATAAGCATTCTTGTGGTGTAGAGATTCCCCCCCCCCCCCCCCCAAAATCTCACATGTCTGTTGGGGAATTGTTTATAGATTCTCTTCTAGTTACACAGACACTTTCCCTTACCACAGTTTCTCGAAACCAAATTTTCTCCCAGTATCTAATACATGAAGCACAGAATCACAATGGATAAGACTTTATTTTCTGTGTATCTGGTCTACTTGTAAAGAAGCAAAACAACTTACACAGTATACTGCATGTAGATAGATCCAGGTGGCAAGCCGTGCTGGTCTGAAGCTGTAGAACAAACAGAGTCAAGTAACACCTTTAAGACCAACAAAATTTTATTCAGAATGTAAGCTTTAGAAGAAGACTGCAGATTTATACCTCGCCCTTCTCTCTGAATCAGAGACTCAGAGCCGCGTACAATCTCCTATATCGTCTCCCCCCCCACAACAGACACCCTGTGAGGTGGGTGGGGCTTACAATCTCCTCTATCTTCTCCCCCCACAACAGACACCCTGTGAGGTGGGTGGGGCTTACAATCTCCTACATCTTCTCCCCCCACAACAGACACCCTGTGAGGTGGGTGGGGCTTACAATCGCCTCTATCTTCTCCCCCCACAACAGACACCCTGTGAGGTGGGTGGGGCTTACAATCTCCTCTATCTTCTCCCCCACAACAGACACCCTGTGAGGTGGGTGGGGCTTACAATCTCCTCTATCTTCTCCCCCCACAACAGACACCCTGTGAGGTGGGCGGGGCTTACAATCTCCTATATCTTCTCCCCCCACAACAGACACCCTGTGAGGTGGGTGGAGCTTATAATCTCCTATATCTTCTCCCCCCACAACAGACACCCTGTGAGGTGGGTGGGGCTTACAATCTCCTATATCTTCTCCCCCCACAACAGACACCCTGTGAGGTGGGTGGGGCTTACAATCTCCTCTAACTTCTCCCCCCACAACAGACACCCTGTGAGGGTGGGGGGGCTTACAATCTCCTCTATCTTCTCCCCCCACAACAGACACCTTGTGAGGTGGGTGGGGCTCACAATCTCCTACATCTTCTCCCCCCACAACAGACACCCTGTGAGGTGGGTGGGGCTTACAATCTCCTCTATCTTCTCCCCCCACAACAGACACCTTGTGAGGTGGGTGGGGCTCACAATCTCCTACATCTTCTCCCCCCACAACAGACACCCTGTGAGGTGGGAGGGGCTTACAATCTCCTATATCTTCTCCCCCCACAACAGACACCCTGTGAGGTGGGCGGGGCTTACAATCTCCTACATCTTCTCCCCCCACAACAGACACCCTGTGAGGTGGGTGGGGCTTACAATCTCCTATATCTTCTCCCCCCACAACAGACACCCTGTGAGGTGGGAGGGGCTTACAATCTCCTATATCTTCTCCCCCCACAACAGACACCCTGTGAGGTGGGTGGGGCTCACAATCTCCTATATCTTTTCCCCCCACAACAGACACCCTGTGAGGTGGGAGGGGCTTACAATCTCCTATATCTTTTCCCCCCACAACAGACACCCTGTGAGGTGGGCGGGGCTTACAATCTCCTATATCTTCTCCTCCACAACAGACACCCTGTGAGGTGGGAGGGGCTTACAATCTCCTATATCTTTTCCCCCCACAACAGACACCCTGTGAGGTGGGAGGGGCTTACAATCTCCTATATCTTCTCCCCCCACAACAGACACCCTGTGAGGTGGGCGGGGCTTACAATCTCCTATATCTTTTCCCCCCACAACAGACACCCTGTGAGGGTGGGGGGTCTTACAATCTCCTATATCTTCTCCCCCCACAACAGACACCCTGTGAGGGTGGGGGGTCTTACAATCTCCTATATCTTTTCCCCCCACAACAGACACCCTGTGAGGGTGGGGGGGCTTACAATCTCCTCTATCTTCTCCCCCCACAACAGACACCCTGTGAGGTGGGAGGGGCTTACAATCTCCTATATCTTTTCCCCCCACAACAGACACCCTGTGAGGTGGGTGGGGCTTACAATCTCCTACATCTTCTCCCCCCACAACAGACACCCTGTGAGGTGGGAGGGGCTTACAATCTCCTATATCTTCTCCCCCCACAACAGACACCCTGTGAGGGTGGGGGGGCTTACAATCTCCTATATCTTCTCCCCCCACAACAGACACCCTGTGAGGTGGGAGGGGCTTACAATCTCCTATATCTTCTCCTCCCACAACAGACACCCTGTGAGGGTGGGGGGGCTTACAATCTCCTATATCTTCTCCCCCCACAACAGACACCCTGTGAGGGTGGGGGGGCTTACAATCTCCTATATCTTCTCCCCCCACAACAGACACCCTGTGAGGGTGGGGGGGCTTACAATCTCCTATATCTTTTCCCCCCACAACAGACACCCTGTGAGGGTGGGGGGGGCTTACAATCTCCTCTATCTTCTCCCCCCACAACAGACACCCTGTGAGGTGGGTGGAGCTTATAATCTCCTATATCTTCTCCCCCCACAACAGACACCCTGTGAGGTGGGTGGGGCTTACAATCTCCTCTAACTTCTCCCCCCACAAACAGACACCCTGTGAGGGTGGGGGGGCTTACAATCTCCTCTAACGTCTCCCCCCACAACAGACACCCTGTGAGGGTGGGGGGGCTTACAATCTCCTATATCTCCTCCCCCCACAACAGACACCCTGTGAGGTGGGTGGGGCTGAGAGGGCTCTCACAGCAGCTGCCCTTTCAAGGACAACCTCTGCCAGAGCTATGGCTGACCCAAGGCCATGCTAGCAGGTGCAAGTGGAGGAGTGGGGAATCACACCCGGTTCTCCCAGATAAGAGAGCTATGGCTAACCCAAGGCCATTCCAGCAGCTGCAAGTGGAGGAGTGGGGAATCAAACCCGGTTTTCCCAGATAAGAGTCTGCTCACTTAACCACTACACCAAACTGGCTCTTTCGTGTGCTGTAAGCACACTTCATCAGACAGCAGGATGGAATGGCAAGCAGTTCTAAATGTAGAGAAAGTGGGCGCTTTAATAACACACTCACACGCTCTATTTTCCTTCGTTAGAAAGTCTTATACAATTTTATATTTGGGAGGGACGGTGGCTCAGTGGCAGAGCATCTGCTTGGGAAGCAGAAGGTCCCAGGTTCAATCCCTGGCATCTCCAAAAAAGGGCCCAGGCAAATAGGTGTGGGAAAAACCTCAGCTTGAGACGCTGGAGAGCCACTGCCAGTCTGAGAAGACAATACTGACTTTGATGGACCAAGGGTCTGATTCAGTAGAAGGCAGCTTCATATGTCCATATACCTGCTAGATACTGGGAACAGGTGAGGCACAGGAAACTTACTGGGTGGAAAGCACCAAAAATGTATCTTGAGTACTTTGTGTGTGTGTGTTTAAATAATGCGTTGTTCAAAAGAATGGAGGGGGGGAAATTCCTGAACGTTTTTTTCCCTCCTGCCTTTTTTAGCTAGTGAAGATGTCAAAGAGACGTTTGCAAGAGCCCGGAATGGACAATACAGATTGTTAAAAATAGCTATTGAAAATGGTAAGTGTTTAACACCCCCCCAGTCTTTCCTAGGGGACTTCCTCGGGAAGGATGTCCATTTAAGTTACTGTTCTAAATGTGATGATGGATAGATTTTCAAGCTTTGGTCCCTTGGAAACAAGAATGCCTGAAACACATGCATACTTTAGACAGAAACTGCTTGCTTTTTATATACATTTAACGTTAATTATACTATATATACTATTATGTAATAGCAATATTGATAATGCTCCCCAACGAAATGAGCGTTTTTCTGGAAAGATCTTACCCGTATTCAAGAGAAGCAGCATTCATACAAGCCGGAGAAGACGTTATGTTTTATTTCACTGGTTAAAATTGGCTTCCTTCTGAATGAAAATCTGCCCTCTGGAAATGTAGCACTACCCCCCCCCCCCATAAACAATACAGTCCTAAACAGAGTTAGACCTAAGCCCATTAATTTTGAAGGGTGGAATTCTAGCAGGAGCTCATTTGCATATTAGGCCACCCCCCACCCCGACGTAGCCAATCCTCCAAGAGCTTACAAGGCTCTTTTTTGTAAGCTCTCGGAGGATTGGCTACGTCAGGGGTGTGTGGCCTAATATGCAAAGGAGCTCCTGCTAGAATTCCATCCCTGGGTGTAATTCTGTTTAGGATTGCGCTGTTAATAAGCAGTTTTACAGCAAAAAAAAGTTTAGACTTTTTCCTCCCTTCCATGGTGTCCCTCGAGACGACCGTTATCCCTTCTGTTCTTCCATCTCAAATATATCCGTTGCGGGTCTTTGAGCAGATTTATTTATTTACTTACTTATTTTGTATCCCGCCCTCCCCACTGGAGGCAGGCTCAGGGCGGCTCAAAGGTTAGGGTCAAAAAAACGACCAAACAAGATAAAAACATGAATAGTACATAAAACATAAAAACAATATTAAAATATCAGTTGAAAACAATGTAACAATAGATGCTAGTACAATGATTCATGATGCAATTAAGTTTCGATGGCCGCAGTATGACTCGATAGTCAATGTAAGATGTTTCCATGGGACCCCAAATCGTCATAGCATGGTAGGAAGTCCAGAATGATGTTAGATTCCGGCTTATGGGCCTAGTCCATTGCTGTAGAAGTTGTCCTTATGGAAAAGCAAGGTGGAAGAGTGCCGGTTTACAGGCCCTGCGGAACTGTGGGAGCTCTCGCAGGGCCCTAACGTCCTCCGGCAACTCATTCCACCAGCTAGGGGCAGCCACGGAAAAGGCCCTGGCTCTAGTTGGCTGAAGCCTAACTTCCCTGATGCTGGGGACTGTCAACAGGCTTTGAGACCCGGACCGAAGTGCTCCGGGTGAGACCTAATTTGCCTTTTTTGTTGTTGTCGTCAATCGTGGTTTCACTACTGTCGGATCTTTCCAGAGCAGCTCACTGTGGGATCTGCTAAGCAGCCTGGTGAATCCTGGGAGAAGGACTACGATGGCTTTGTTCTCCCGCTACTTGAAGACAGGCAGCCGTGTTACATCTTGTATAGATTAGATTCTCAAAACGCTCAAGGTTACGAATGGATCTTCATTGCTTGGTCCCCGGATCTTTCTCCTGTAAGTAACAAAACGAAATCGCTTGTGTACCCTTCAAACCGTGAGGTGTTTTCCACCCTTCCTCTCCTCGCTTGTCTTGCGGCATTTTAAGCACTGACTAGCAATTGCAACAAGATCTCTTCGTTCCAGGCCTCGGATTCAGCAGGAGCTCACCGGAGCACAGCTCTTGAACCTTTCCGAGGGTTCCTCCTCCCCCTCCCCCTCCCCACCTACCTTGTCCATTGAAGAGTAGGTGCAGCTGCATAACAATCCCTGGATGAGGAGAGCGGGCAGCCAGCCAGCCGCCAGGGGCTTTGCCACGCCCCCAGCAGCCCTCATTCACCCCTGGAGAAGCCTGTGCTTCTCCACTTCTCATGTGATTTTGGGTGGTGGGTGGCTTGCTGAGCTTTTGATTGTTGGGGGTGGGCAAGGAGAGCCCCAGGTGAGCAAGACCTGCTTGGGCCGGCTGGATCTCCGGACTGCTTCTTTAGACTGACATACAAGGAGCCATATACTACAGTAGCTCACTTTCTGCTGTTCACTTCCCAGATACGATAGACCACAGCGATCATTCTCTTACTTCTTTCCAACCCCCTTTCAGGCTCTGTATTGGTCCGATGCCACTTTCTCCCATGTTGCATAGCCGTATTCGATAGGGTGGTCAACGCAAGCATCTCTTCCCCCCCCCCCCCCCCGTCCCTCCATTCAAACCGAGCCGTTCCTGTGGAGTAACTAATTGATATTTGGAACGTGGAACATCCAAGATCTTCTCGTCTTCCTTCTTTCTGCCGCTCATTCTTCATTTCTCTCAATGCTACAACCATCCATTTCGTTAGTCAAGGCATCTCGGTCTCGCCTCGTTCATTTTCATCCCGTCCCTTCAGGAATTAGCAGGTGCCGACCGTCTTCCTTCTGCAGCTGTTTTCATGACCCTTGAGTCCATTTTTACCAAATTTCATCTTTCATCGTGTTCATAGTTTTTACCGCCGCCTTCTCGTCGCGGCGCTTGGCTCCGGTCCTTTCTCCCGTCTCCAGAGTTTTGTGGCTAGAACTGTCTAGCTTGTCTGGTAAAGAAATAACAACCCGTTTCCTCAGACATCTTTTCTCGTTTTCCCTTCGCGCTCTGTGCAAAGTATTACTGCTGTGGTTTATCTGCAGGGGACCTCGTGGCCTTACTCCCTTCTTACCTCTCGCCTTTTCTCCTTCACTGCATCTCTGCCTGAGATCTCCACTCCGGCTACTGTGCCCCTCCTGCTCTGTCAGTCAGTTGTACTCAGCCTTCCTGACTAACCTTACCTGGATCTCCCTCTTAGAACACACCTAACTCTTCCTGCCTCCTTACCTTACCTCCTAACAGAACTCAGGTAAGTCACAAGCTCCCTCTTGTAGTCCTTTGTGTTCTTTCACTGATGAATTTCTCAGTTCTTTCCCTGATGAACTTCTCAGTTCTTTCACTGATGAACATCTCAGTTCTTTCCAGGGGTGGAATTCTAGCAGGAGCTCCTTTGCATATTAGGCCACACACCCCTGATGTAGCCAATCCTCCCAAGAGTTTACAAAAAAGAGCCTTGTAAGCTCCTGGAGGATTGGCTATATCAGGGGGTGTGGCCTAATATGCAGAGGAGCTCCGGCTAGAATTCCGCTTCTGGCAGGACCTATCCTGAGAAGGAACCAGGCTGCTGGCACTTAATATCAAGAAGGTGGCAGAGCAGTTTTTAAGCCAAATCTTGTGGGAAAGCTGAGAGGAGATGAAATGTCTCTGGTTTGGAATTGCTTGCGTCCACAGGTGGAATTCTAGCAGGAGCTCCTTTGCATATTAGGCCACACACCCCTGATATAGCCAATCCTCCAAGAGCTAACAAGGCTGTTTTTTGTAAGCTCTTGGAGGATTGGCTGCATCACGGGGTGTGGCCTAAGTATGCAAAGGAGCTCTTGCTAGATTTCCACTCCTGGTTCTTTCACTTATGAACTTGTATGACTTCTAACTTCTGTTTCCTCTGGAAAGCTCAGGGTGGCTCATATGAAGCTGTCCATGGTCTCCCATCCAGGCAAAGGTCAGTTCCACATCTCCTTAGCTTCTGTCTATGGGATAAGGGGCTACTGGACCTTTTCCTAGGAGTCAAGACAGTTAATTAATAGGCCAAGTCATAAATGGCAAGTTTGAGTATGTTGGTAGGATTCTCAAGGCCAGTCATAAGAACATAAGAGAAGCCATGTTGGGTCAGGCCAATGGCCCATCCAGTCCAACATTCTGTGTCACATAAGAACATAAGAGAAGCCATGTTGGATCAGGCCAGTGGCCCATCCAGTCCAACACTCTGTGTCACAGAAGAACATAAGAGAAGCCATGTTGGATCAGGCCAATGGCCCATCCAGTCCAACACTCTATGTCACACGGGCCAAAGAAGCCAGGTGCCATCAGGAGGTCCATAAGAACATAAGAGAAGCCATGTTGGATCAGGCCAAAGGCCCATCCAGTCCAATACTCTGTGTCCCACAAGGGCCAAAACCCAGGTGCCATCAAGAGGTCCACCCTTTGGACCAGAACTCAGAAGCCCTCCCTCTGTTGCCCCTCTCAAGTACCAAGAATACAGAGCATCGCTGCCCCAGACATAAGAACATAAGAGAAGCCATGTTGTATCAGGCCAATGGTCCATCCAGTCCAACACTGTGTCACACAGTGGCCAAAAAAACCAGGTGCCATCAGGAGGTCCATCAGTGGGGCCAGGACACTAGAAGCCCTCCCACTGTTGCCCCTCCCAAGCATCAAGAATACAGAGCAATACTGCCCTAGACATAGAATTCCAACAATACGCTGTGGCTAATAGCCACTGATGGACTTCTGCTCCATGTGTCAAACTCATTGCTGAGCAGAGATTAAATCTAGACCCTGCTTGCTCATCCTTCCTACTGAGCCAACATAGGCGTTTAGGGTTTTCCACGCATGTTGGTGGCACCACATAAATCCGAACGTTGCCATTTCTTTCTTTCCAAAGTTGATCACGTCTCAAACTGTCCCAGTAGGAGGGCAGACCTAATCGGCTGGATCCAAAAACTCCTCCTCTAAATCCAAGCTTTTTTTCCCTTGGAAAGAGAAGCGACTTTTTCAGATGAAGACTCCTTTGGCAGAGGGGAGTTATTGGATCGAACCCATAAGTCTTAGCACTTGGCGGAGTAGCTTTTAACTTTCATTCCGTTCCGCTTCCAAGATAATCACCCGTCTCCCTTTACAAACCTGTCAGGTTCGTCAAAAAATGTTGTATGCGGCTACTCGAGCTACTCTGAAGAAAGAATTTGGAGGAGGACATATTAAAGACGAAGTGTTCGGAACCAACAAGGTGCGTCGTTTACAAAAGATGATTTGCCCGGGTTTGTTTCTGAGGAACGTCCAATCCAATCCAAATACCTTTTATTGGTATTGAAGCAAAAAGTGCAGCCTGGCAAACTTACGCAGAGTTTCAGTTATGAAAACTAGTCAAGCGTCAAGAAGGGAAGCGAGTCTTTTGCTCCCTGATTGTTACGGCAGCCAAAAGGTACTTTGCAACTAGGCTAGTGGCATGGGAACATCAGCCAGATAGCAGAAAGAAAACCAACTTTGCCTCAGGTAGAAGAAGAAGAATTGCAGATTTATACCCCGCCCTTCCAGAGGAGGTGCGGGCCCTGCGGAACCTTGATCAGTTCCGCAGGGCCTGCAAGACCACCCTTTTTAAATTAGCTTATGAATAACTGAATTATACTGATAAGAAGAAAATCCGCCATCAGCATCTACTAGAAGAGCGTCAAGGATAGCGTTATAATATGTTTTAGTTAATTGTTTTAATCAGGTTTTTAAGGTCAATTAATGTTTAATGTTTCTAATGTAACTGTTTTATTGTTGGTGCACCATTGGTCACCGTATTGTTAGCCGCCCTGAGCCTGCTTCGGCAGGGGAGGGCGGGGTACAAATAAAATTTATTATTATTATTATTATTATTATTCCCCCTGAATCAGACAGAGCAGCTTACAATCTCCATAAGTCCATAAAGGTTAGACAGGATAGGTTTGATTATACAGTCCCGCAGTTCCCCATAGAAATCACAGTGAAGTAAGACATAGGACGTTCTGAGGAACGTCTAGGAAGCAAGTTCCAGGAACAATTGAAGATCGCGAGTCCCATTTTCTAACTGATGTTTGTGTTTACAGGAGGATGTTTCTTTGAAAGGATACGAAAAGCACTTGATAACTCAGTCTTCGCCGGCCCCTCTGACCGCAGCAGAAGAAGAACTTCGACAAATCAAAATTAAGGAGGTACCACCCTCTTGAGACAATGCCAAAGTCCTGGTTTTTTTGGTTTGAACGTTCAGACCCATGTCGTCAGCGAAATGTTTTCTGGAAGTCAAAAATGAGGTGGCAGAGTTCGCTTTAAATTATCCTGTAGAAAGCTTTGCACCAAAACAGCATCTGTTAGCTCCAGATATTTCTAACCAATATTGATGGACTAGAGAGCCAGTTTGGTGTAGAGAGAGCCAGTTTGGTGTAGTGGTTAAGTGCATGGACTCTTATCTGGGAGAACTGGGTTTGATTCCCCACTCCTCCACTTGCAGCTGCTGGAATGGCCTTGGGTTAGTCATAGCTCTCGCAGGAATTGTCCTTGAAAGGGCAGCTGCTGTGAGAGCTTTCTCAGGCCCGCCCACCTCTCAGGGTGTCTGTTGTGGGGGAGGAAGGGAAAGGAGATTGTAGGCTGCTCTGAGCCTCTGTCCTTGAAAGGGCAGCTGCTGTGAGAGCTCTCTCAGCCCCACCCACCTCACAGGGTGTCTCTTGTGGGGGAGGAAGGAAAAGGAGATTGTAGGCTGCTCTGAGACTCCGATTCAGAGAGAAGGGTGGGGTATAAATCTGTGGTCTTCTTTTTCTAGAGCAGGGGTGTCAAACATGCAGCCCATGGGCTGAATCGGGAGTGGTTTATAAGTCACTAATGCTGACTATTGCTATGCATGTGTTTTGATAAATGTAGCTTGCATATACAGTATATTGTGTAAAAGTGTTATTGTTATTCTGGTGTTTTTTTGACTCTTCCTTCTGTTGGCTGAGGCTCCTCCCTCTCCTGGTCTCCTGAGGAAGGAAGGAAAGAGCCAGAGCTTCCTTTGCCCGGTTCCCTCGATCCCATGGGAGAGATACAAAGAAAGCACCTTTGAGACTGAGTGCCGATGATTTAACCATGTTGTATTTTTAAGTTTTTTAAAATCTTTAATTGTGTTTGCGTGCTTTATAAAGTTTATATCTCCGCTACCTGCAATGAAGCGATGAAGATCCTGTGAATTTTGGGGGCGGTATTTGTGAGTTTCCTGCATTGTGCAGGGCGTTGGACTAGATGACCCTGGAGGTCCCTTTCCACTCTATGTTTCTATACTTGGCATTGCATTTTATGATGCTCACAGCCCAGCCCAACGAGGTCACATTTATGTTGGATCTGGCCCTCATGATGAATGAATTCAGCGCCCCCCCCCCCCCCCCCCGGACTAGAGCAAATGTAGTCAGTTTATGTTGAAGGTTCTTATTTCTTGAAAACCAACCAAATTCAAAAAGAACACTTCATGCAATGGTACTTCGGCTGAGTGATGGCCAAGGCTATGCTGGGAATTATTAGGAAGGGGATTGAAAACAAATCAGCCAGTATCATACTGCCCCTGTATAAATCGATGGTGTGGTCTCGTTTGGAGTACTGTGTGCAGTTCTGGTCGCCGCACCTCAAAAAGGATATTATCGCATTGGAGAAAGTCCAGAAAAGGGCAACTAGAATGATTAAAGGGCTGGAATACTTTCCCTATGAAGAAAGGTTGAAACGCTTGGGGCTCTTTAGCTTGGAGAAACGTCGACTGCGGGGTGACATGAGAGAGGTTTACAAGATAATGCATGGGATGGAGAAAGTAGAGAAAGAAGAACTTTTCTCCCTTTCTCACAATACAAGAACTCGTGGGCATTCAATGAAATTGCTAAGCAGTTGGGTTAAAATGGATAAAAAGAAGGTTTTCTTCACCCAAAGGGTAATTAACATGTGGAATTCACTACCACAGGAGGTGGTGGCGGCCACAAGCATGGCCACCTTCAAGAGGGGTTTAGATAAAAATATGGAGCAGAGGTCCATCAGTGGCTATTAGCCACAGTGTGTGTGTATATATAAAATTTTTTGCCACTGTGTGACTGGATGGGCCGTTGGCCTGATCCAACATGGCTTCTCTTATGTTCTTATGTGACACAGAGTGTTGGACTGGAGGGGCCATTGGCCTGATCCAACATGGCTTCTCTTATGTTCTTATGTGACACAGAGTGTTGGACTGGATGGGCCATTGGCCTGATCCAACAGGGCTTCTCTTATGTTCTTATGTGACACAGAGTGTTGGACTGGATGGGCCATTGGCCTGACCCAACATGGCTTCTCTTAAGTTCTTCTGTGACACAGAGTGTTGGACTGGATGGGCCATTGGCCTGACCCAACATGGCTTCTCTTAAGTTCTTCTGTGACACAGAGTGTTGGACTGGATGGGCCGTTGGCCTGATCCAACATGGCTTCTCTTATGTTCTTATGTGACACAGAGTGTTGGACTGAATGGGCCGTTGGCCTGATCCAACATGGCTTCTCTTATGTTCTTATGTGACACAGAGTGTTGGACTGGATGGGCCATTGGCCTGATCCAACATGGCTTCTCTTATGTTCTTATGTGACACAGAGTGTTGGACTGGAGGGGCCACTGGCCTGATCCAACATGGCTTCTCTTATGTTCTTATGTGACACAGAGTGTTGGACTGGAGGGGCCACTGGCCTGACCCAACATGGCTTCTCTTATATTCTTATGTGACACAGAGTGTTGGACTGGAGGGGCCACTGGCCTGATCCAACATGGCTTCTCTTATGTTCTTATGTGACACAGAGTGTTGGACTGGAGGGGCCACTGGCCTGATCCAACATGGCTTCTCTTATATTCTTATGTGACACAGAGTGTTGGACTGGAGGGGCCACTGGCCTGATCCAACATGGCTTCTCTTATGTTCTTATGTGACACAGAGTGTTGGACTGGAGGGGCCACTGGCCTGATCCAACATGGCTTCTCTTATGTTCTTCTGTGACACAGAGTGTTGGACTGGATGGGCCGTTGGCCTGATCCAACATGGCTTCTCTTATGTTCTTATGATGGGCACATGGATTTGTGCATTTAACGCTTCTGATATTTTTTTCCCAGATACAAACTGAAGTCAGTGTCGATACAAAGCATCAGACTCTACAAGGCGTAGCATTTCCAATCGCAAAAGAAGCCCTCCAGGCACTGGAAGAATTGAAAAATAAACAGCTGAACTATGTGCAGTTGGTAAGTCTGTGAGTTTGTTTCTTTGCCTTCATGCTGAAGGTTGTCTTTACTAACGAAAATAGTAAAGATAATGCTTCTTTAAAGTGCTCAACCCTAGTATTCTATAGCATTCCTACAAGAGAGGTTATAATCTTTTGTCAAATTGTGAAAGAAGTGCACAGAAGGGCAACTAGAATGATTATAGGGTTGGAACACTTTCCCTATGAAGAAAGGTTGAAGCGCTTGGGGCTTTTTAGCTTGGAGAAACGTCGACTGCGGGGTGGCATGATAGAGGTTTACAAGATAATGCATGGGATGGATTAAGTAGAGAAAGAAGTACTTTTCTCCCTTTCTCACAATACGGGAACTCATGGGCATTCAATGAAATTGCTGAGCAGTCGGGTTAGAACGGATCAAAGGAAGTCCTTTTTCACCCAAAGGGTGATGAACACGTGGAATTCACTGCCACAGGAGGTGGCGGCGGCTACAAGCATAGACAGCTTCAAGAGGGGATTGGAGAAACATATGGAGCAGAGGTCCATCAGTGGCTCTTAGCTACAGCATATTGATGGAACGCTCTGTCTGGGGCAAGTGATGCTCTGGATTCTTGGTATTTGTGGGGGGGGGGGCACAGTGTGAGAGCTTCTAGTGTCCTGGCTCCACTGGTGGACCTCCTGATGTTCTTATGTGACACAGAGTGTTGGACTGGATGGGCCATTGGCCTGACCCAACATGGCTTCTCTTATGTTCTTATGTGACACAGAGTGTTGGACTGGATGGGCCATTGGCCTGATCCAACGTGGCTTCTCTTATGTTCTTATGTGACACAGAGTGTTGGACTGGATGGGCCATTGGCCTGATCCAACATGGCTTCTCTTAAGTTCTTATGTGACACAGAGTGTTGGACTGGAGGGGCCATTGGCCTGATCCAACATGGCTTCTCTTATGTTGTTAATTTTGAAAACATTTTCCTAAATGATTTCACGTAGGACTTTCATAGAATCAAAGATGAATCATGCACTATTTTATAGCAACCAATATTATGTGTGTTTGACAGCAAATTGATATGAAAAATGAAATGATTGTCCTGGCTAGCACCCTCTCCACTGAACTGAAAGACTTACCGAAAAGGATTCCAAAAGATTCTGCACGGTACCATTTTTTCCTCTACAAACACTCCCATGAAAGCGACTACTTGGAATCCATAGGTATGCCATAATTTCAGGCTAGTTGATGAGGTGGTGGAATTCATCAGAAGTTTCTTGGGTCTGGTGATTTTTTTAGAGAGCCAGTTTGGTGTAGTGGTGAAGTGTGCGGACTCTTATCTGGGAGAACCGGGTTCGATTCCCCACTCCTCCACCTGCACCTGCTGGAATGGCCTTGGGTCAGCCATAGCTCTTGTAGGAGTTGTCCTTGAAAGGGCAGCTGCTGTGAGAGCTCTCTTAGCCCCACCCACCTCACAGGGTGTCTGTTGTGGGGGAGGAAGATAAAGGAGATTGTAGGCTGCTCTGAGATTCTGATCCAGAAAGTTATAAATATAAATCTGCGGTCGTCTTCTGCAGTCTTCTTATTGGCGGTCAAGAATTAGGAGCCACAAAACTTATCTTAGTAGTTCTAAATGGGATATTCTTGTTCCGGTGCACAACCAGTGTAATCTTTTGTCCCATGGCGCAGAGTGGTAAAGCTGCAGTACTGCAGTCCTAAGCTCTGCTCACAACCTGAGTTTGATCCCAGCGGAAGCTAGGTTCAGGTAGCTGACTCAAACTTGACTTAGCCTTCCATCCTTCCGAGGTCGGTCAAATGAGTCCCCAGCTTGCTGGGGGGGAAGTGTAAATGACTGGGGAAGGCAATGGCAAACCACCCCGTAAAAAGTCTGCCATGAAAATGTTGTGAAAGCGATGTCGCCCCAGAGTCGGAAACGACTGGTGCTAGCACAGGGAACTTTCCTTTACCTTTACCTTTTTTTTTATTGTTTGTTTGTTTGTTTGTTTGTTTGTTTGTTTGTTTAAAAGCGGACTTCTCCACTTTTACTGTGAATGTGAAGCAACAGACAATCATACTATGAAATAAAATACTGCCAAGGATTTTTTTTTTTTAATTAAACCTTTTCACCGCTTACGCTTTCTGCAGTTTTCATCTACTCGATGCCTGGCTATATGTGTAGTATACGAGAGCGGATGTTATATTCCAGTTGCAAGAGCCCTCTCCTAGACATTGCAGAAAGACACCTGTGTATGCAGATCATCCGTAAGGTAAGGACACCCTAGAGCAGGGGTGGCCAATGGTAGCTCTCCAGATGTTTTTTTTTGCCTACAACTCCCATCAGCCCCAGCCAGCATGTCCAATGGCTGGGGCTGATGGGAGTTGTGGGCAAAAAAACATCTGGAGAGCTGCCATTGGCCACCTCAGCCCTAAAGACTTTCTAGCTCCTTATGCTAAACCATCTTTTAGATCCAACTCTCATAGTATCCTAGGCTTGCCAATCCCCAGGTGGGGGCAGGGGATCCCCCGGTTTGGAGGCCCTCCTGACGCTTCAGGGTCATCAGAAGGCAAGGGGGGGGTGGAAGGAGGAAAATGTCTGCTGGGCACTCCTTTATTCCCTATGGAGACATTCCCATAGAAAATAATGGAGAATTGATCCGCGGGTATCTGGGGCTCGGGGTGGGTGGGGAGCTGTTTTTGAGGTGCAGGCACCAGATTTTCAGCATAGCATCCAGTGCCTCTCCCCAAAATCCCCCCCAAGTTTCAAAAGGATTGGACCAGGGGGTCTAATTCTATGAGCCCCAAAAGAAGAGGCCCCTATCCTCCATTATTTCCTATGGAAGGAAGGCTGATCCGGAAACTGCAATGAGTGCAGAACGCAGCTGCTCGCCTGCTGACTGCATCACCTATACAGGTGAGCATGTGGCCGGTGCTCCGGATAGAGTACCGGATCCGTTTCAAGGTGTTAGTTCCGACTTTCAAAGCCTTCCGCAGCCCGGGACCAGCATACCTGCGGGATCGTCTCTTCCCATATATGCCCCGGAGGTCGCTTTGTTCAACCTCCCAGGATAGGCTGACTGTCTCCGGCCCAAAAGATGCCCGTCTTGTCTCTACCAGGGCCAGGTCCTTTTTGGTCCTGGCCGCAACCTGGTGGAATCAGCTCCGTATAGAGATCTGGGCCTTACCTTGCTCGCTAGCCTTTCGTAGGGCCTGTAAAATGAAGCTGTTCTGCCAGGTCTTCGGGTGAGACGGCAGGCATCTGCCCACTAGATCGGTCGGCCTCCTCTAATGTATATCCTACTGTGCTGACTCGCTGCGCTGTCCAGCTGCACCATCTGCACTGGAGCGTTTGTGATCCTGAACGGACTTTCCTATTGGGGAGGTTCTACTCTGTACTTGGAGTGTGGAATAGGAAGGTGGCTCTTTTTCATTATGATGCCTACAGGGGTGGAATTCTAGCAGGAGGCCCTTTGCATATTAGGCCACGCCCCCTGATGTAGCCAGTCGCCCAAGAGCTTACAAAAAAGAGCCCTGTAAGCTCTCGGAGGATTGGCTACATCAGGGGGTGTGGCCTAAAATGCAAAAGAGCTGCTAGAATTCTATTTTCTAGATGTCCTCCCCAGAGGTCATGTCATTTCCCCTTTGCTGGTGATTTCCCACTACCGATTTCTTTGGTTGTTCCATTAAGGTTTTAAGGGTCTACTCAGGTTTAATGCTTTGTATACCGTTGGATGCCAGAGAACACACGCAAATGCTAAAACGTATCCGAAACGAACACAGGTGAAGATTTGACAGATCCTTTGCAGAATGAAATATGCCTAAGCCCTGGGGTGTCGAACGCATTTGTTATGAGGGCTGGATCTGACATAAATGAGACCTGGTTGGGCCGGGCCATGTGTGGACCTCTTTAAGATTAGGTAGCAGAGATACAAATTTTATAAAAAACACAGACAAACACAAATGAGTGTGTGTGTGTGTATATATATATATATATATAAAAACTTAAAACATGTTTAAAACGTTAGCACCCATTGGTTTTAAAGGTGCTTTCTTTGTATTTCTCCCATGGGATTCAGGGAACTGGGCAAAGGAAGCTCTGGCTCTTTCCTTCCTTCCCTAGGGAACTGTGGGAGGCGGGGGGGAGCCTCAGCCAATGGAGAAAATAGAGGTTTTGTTCTGTAGCTCCTGTGCGATTGAGCAAGCCTTGCAAAGCAAGCTGTGATGCAGAAGGAAGCAAGAGAGAAGGAGAAAGAAGCAGATGACAGCCAGTTGCTCGGGGGCCTGATAGGAGCCCTCCGGGGGCCTGATTCGGCCCCCAGGCCGCATGTTTGGCACCCCTGCCTAAGCCCATTGATTTCAGTAGGCTTGGGAGCATCCCTGAACTCCACACAGAATTGGACTGTTACTTGGTATTAACAGCCTGTCTTTTCCTCTATTTACCAAGTGATGAACGTTGTAAAATTAATTTGTCCAGATGCAGTAAGAAGAATCTATATCCACAGGGGTGGAATTCTAGCTCCTTTGTATATTAGGCCACACACCCCCGATGTAGCCAGTCCTCCAACACCTTACAAGGCTCTTTTTTGTAAGCTCTTGGAGGTTTGGCTACATTAGGGGTGTGTGGCCTAATATGCAAAGGAGCACTTGCTAGAATTCCACCCCTGTGTATACAGAAGATTCCGCATTTGGTTCTCTGTTGTTGGCTCAGATGCCTTTTTCATGCATGGTTACCGTAAGACTTTATGGAATAGGCTGTGGTGTATAACCTAAATATTTAACTCTGCGAAGGATCATGTATTTTTTTTTTTTAATCGAGTAGGTAAATCTATATTCTCAAGATTTGGTTGTCCCTCTTTTCCTTGCCCTCCAGATCGAAATAGACGACGGGGATGAGTTAACTGCCGACTTCCTTTATGAAGAAGTCCATCCCAAACAACATGCGCACAAGCAGAGTTTTGCGAAGCCGAAAGGACCTTCCGGGAAAAGGGGGATCCGGAGGCTGATCAGGGGCCCAGCTGAAAGCGAAACCCCTACTGACTGAATTGGGCAAGTGCACCAGGAATAAAATGTTTGGATAGGAAGTGGGCGAAACAGAAACGGCCCCGTCCTCACTAATAAACTGAAAGCATTCCACAACGATCTTTTCCAGAAGGCGGGAAAAAACCCATCTTATGATGTTTCCACTACACTTATCTCACTCGATTGCTTTAGATTTTGCCATCTCCGTGACTAAAACTGTAAGCTTCTGTTGTTTCTTGTCTGAACTTAATAACTACGGAATGTACCCATAATTTATGTGAAGATGTAACGTAGCTTGCAGTCAGTTTTGATTACTGTGTCTCACATGGAGCTTTCAATTCATTTTGGGACAGCAGCCTGTAAGACAGGCGGACAACCAAGCAGCTGTCTGAGTTGATTTATTGTCCGCCAGTCTTCAGATGAATCGAGAGACCTGCTTGTTTCCATGTTTTATAAATTTCTTCCCACGTGTGATTTTGGTTTTTTAAGCTGCGGCTCGAAATAGCCACATCATTTTGCTTCTCTCTCAGGGTACTGACTCTACGGCAGGATACGTGGGATGTTCTTTGAGTTGTTGTGTTCTTTACCTAGTGGGGTGTCTGATGTAGCATGGGTGACTTTTGCCCTCTATGATGAAGAAGAAGAAGAAGATGATGATGATGATTTTGGATTTATATCCCGCCCTATACTCTGAATCTCAGAGTCTCAGAGCGGTCACAAGCTCCTCTACCTTCCCCGCCCCTCCCACAACAAACATCCTGTGAGGTAGGTGAAGAAGAAGATGATATTGGATTTATATCCCACCCTCCACTCCGAAGAGTCTCAGAGCAGCTCACAATCTCCTTTCCCTTCCTCCCCCACAACAGACACCCTGTGAGGTGGGTGGAACTGGAGAGGGCTCTCACAGCAGCTGCCCTTTCAAGGACAACCTCTGCCAGAGCTATGGCTGACCCAAGGCCATGCTAGCAGGTGCAAGTGGAGGAGTGGGGAATCAAACCCAGTTCTCCCATATAAGAGTCCGCACACTTAACCTCTACACCAAACTGCCCTTTCAAGGACAGCTTCTATGAAAGCTATGACTGACCCAAGGCCATCTCAGCAGCTGCAAGTGGAGGAGTGGGGAATCAAATCCGGTTCTCCCAGATAAGAAGAAGATGATGATGATATTGGATTTATATCCCTCCCTCCACTCTGAAGAGTCTCAGAGCGGCTCACAATCTCCTTTACCTTCCTCCCCCACAACAGACACCCTGTGAGGTAGATGAAGATATGGGATTTATACCCCGCCCTCCACTCCAAAGAGTCTCAGAGCGGCTCACAATCTCCTTTCCCTTCCTCACCCACAACAGACACCCTGTGAGGTAAATGAAGATATTGGATTTATATCCCGCCCTCCACTCCGAAGAGTCTCAGAGTGGCTCACAATCTCCTTTAACTTCCTCTCCCACAACAGACACCCTGTGAGGTGGGTGGGGCTGAGAGAGCTCTGACAGAAGCTGGCCTATCAAGGACAACCTCTGCCAGAGCTATGGCTGACCCAAGGCCATTCCCAACAGGTGCAAGTGGAGGAGTGGGGGAATCAAACCCGGTTCTCCCAGATAAGAGTCCGCGCACTTCACCACTACACTGAACTGGCTTTCAAGGACCTGTGACCCAAGGCCATTCCAGCAGCTGCTATGGCTGACCCAAGGCCATTCCAGCAGGGGCAAGTGGAGGAGTGGGGAATCAAACCCGGTTCTCCCAGATAAGAGTCCGCGCACTTCACCACTAACCCAAACTGGCTTTCTCAGAAGGCACAGTCAATCTGAAATCAGAGCTGGGAAAGGGGAAAAGGGAATGGTTCGAATCTAGGCACGGTTTAAAAATGAGAGAACTGCTGGAAGAAAAAGCGGGGAACGGAGGGAAGATAATCTATGGACAAAAGTGCAAGCAAAACCAAGTCGCTACAGAGACCAACAGGGGACCCCCAACTCTGCTCAAGACGAAGATGTCAGGAGAAGAAGCCTGTGGCGCTTGTAACCTCAAGGCTCCCCTCTTTCTCCATCTTTGCCAGCTGTCTTGCAGTCTTCACATTAAGAAATACCTCACTTGTGTGCAGGGGTGGACTTCTAGCAGGAGCTCCTTTGCGTCTTAGGCCACGCCCCCCTGATGTAGCCAATCCTCCAAGAGCTTACAAGGCTCCTTTTTTGTAAGCTCTGGGAGGATTGGCTACATCATGGGGGCGTGGCCTAATATGCAAAGGAACTCCTGCTAGAATTCCAACCCAGCTTGTATGTACTAGTTCACTCAGTGACCTGAAATACTTTTATCGTGTCAATGTCCAGATTAGGCTGAGCCAGATAGGGGTGACATTGGGAGACCTGTGAACTAGCTCCTCATTTATTTCCTTAAAAATTAGCCACTCAAGACTCATTCAGATCCGGATTCCCAAGGGATAGGGCCGGGGGGGGGGGGGGAGAAGGGGGTGACAACAAACTTCCCCTTTGTGCTGCAGTCTAGATCTGAATCAGGGTTCCGTGCACCTGTTTCTTAAAGGAAGAAATGCTGCAAAGTTTGTCCATTTAGCTCCCGGGATATCCCCAGATTTGGTTCTGAATCCAGGTTCACTTGATAGTGGTAATTTTATTTCTTGTTCTCAGAAAAAAAAAAGTTTTTCCTAAATTAAGATCGGCAGAAAGGCTAAGTGTTGCAGATCAGGGAAGTGCTGTGCATTAGCACAAGACGGGAAGTGAAACAAATGTCTATATGCAGGGGTGGCCGACGGTAGCTCTCCAGATGTTTTTTTTTGCCTACGACTCCCATCAGCCCCAGTCATTGGCTATGCTGGCTGGGGCTGATGGGAGTCGTAGGCAAAAAACATCTGGAGAGCTACTGTTGGCCACCTCTGCTATATGAAATCGCAGTACTTTCTCCTCCAAATCGCACTTATTTTATATACACTACAGAAGCTGCAGCGATGAAATTGGATCCCAGTTCTGATACTGTGTAAGAGCAAGCAGTTGATGTGTCTCCTAATGCATTTCTAGTACCGATTAAAATAAAGATACTCTTAAGGCGATTGTTTGGAAACCTGACTTTTTTAGAATGGTCTAGATCAGGGGTTCCCAACCCCCGGTCCATGGACTGGTACCAGCCCGTGGCCTGTTAGCAACTGGGCCGTGAGTTGTATAATTATTTCATTATATATTACAATGTAAGAAGAAGAAGACAGAGTGGCTCACCATCTCCTTTATCTTCCTCCCCCACAACAGATACCCTGTGAGGTGGGTGGGGCTGAGAGAGCTCTTGCAGCAGCTGCCCTTTCAAGGACAACTCCTGCGAGAGCTACGGCTGACCCAAGGCCATTCCAGCAGCTGCAAGTGGAGGAGTGGGGAATCAAAGCCGGTTCTCCCAGACAAGAGTCTGCGCACTTCACCACCAAACCAAAATAAAGCGTGCAATTGTATCATCCCAAAACCATCGCCCTGGCCCCCTCCCCACCGCTCGGCTGGTCCATGGAAAAATTGTCTTCCACAAAACTGGTCCCTGGTGCCAAAAAGGTTGGGGACCACTGGTCTAGATCAGGGGTGTCGAACTCATTTGTTACAAGGGCTGGATCTGACAAATGGGACTTTGTGGCGTGGGGCCGTGCGTGTCATAAAATGTAATGCCAGGTAGTTGAGACATAAAAATTCTAAGGGACACAGACAAACACAAAGATTTTAAAATAAAAAACATGCTTAAAACATTTAGCACTCTTGCAATACTTTGCTTATATAACAGCCTCTGATAACTGACAACTCTAGCTCTGAGGAGCCTCGGCCAGTAGGAGGGAGAGAGGCTTGGCTCAGTAGCTCTGCTGTGCGATTGAGAGAGCCTGGCAAAGCAAGCTCTCCCTCCCTTCTTCCCCAAGGGAGGAGCCTCAGCCAATGGAGAAGATAGAGGCTTTGCTCTGTAGCTCCTGTGTGATTGAGCATGCCTGGCAAAGCAAGCTGTGATACAGAAGGAAGCAAGAAAGAAGGAAGCAGATGACAGCCAGTTGCTCGGGGGCCTGATCCGGCCCTGGGGCTGCGTGTTTGACACCCCTGGTCCAGATGTCAAACTTACCTTGTAAAGGTATTTGGCAAGTCTTCATCTAGTCTCAGTATGTTTTGAGCCACAAAAAAAGAACCTTGCAGTGGTAGCATCGATTAGGCCTTTCTGCTTCAGGTTGATCTAAAAGGCCTCTCGGCAGCTAAAATAACATCAGATGAAAACTGCCATAAACAACCTCCCGGTTTGGGTACTTCCCTTTTCTTCTGCCAGTTTTGAAGTAGTTCCATGTCTCTGAACCACACGTGGCCTCTCTTTTGTCTTGCGATGTTGCACTCCACAGAAGAAGTCTGCAAAGAGAGATTCCTCCTCCCCCCTTTGGGCTACAGTAATACCTTGAAGCGCACTGTTGACTGTCTCCAAAATCCTTGTTTGTCCAGCTGCTTAAGCTCCCTTCTGCTGTGACGTCGCGTAGACCTTGCCTTTGCTTAGATTCCGACATTGTGAATCACAACAGCATATGAACATATGATGCTGCCTTCTACTGAATCAGACCTTGGGTCCATCACAGAATCCTAGAGCTGGAAGGGACCTCCAGGGTCATCTCGTCCAAACCCCTGCACCATGCAGGGAAATCACAAATCCAAGTCAGTGTTGTCTACTCAGACTAAGGTTGCCAAGTCCAATTCAAGAAATATCTGGGGACTATGGGGGTGGAGCCAGGGTAAAGGTTGTGACAAGCATAACTGAACTCCAAAGGGAGTCCTGGCTATCACATTTAAAGGGACCGCACACCTTTTAAATGCCTTCTCTCCATTGGAAATAACAAAGGGGTACCTTTTGGGGGGGGTTCATAGAACTGGGCCCCCTGGTCCAATCTTTTTGAAACTTGGAGGGTGTTTTGAGGAGAGGAACTGGATGCTATGCTACCCATTTGGTGCCTTTATCTCAAAACACAGCCTCCCCAGATACCCACAGATCAGTTCTCCATTATACCCTATGGGAATCGATCTCCATAAGGAATAATGAGTTCCCAGCAGACATCCCCCCTCCCCCCGCTTTCTGATGATCCTGAAGGGGGGGAGGACTTCCAAACCAGGGGGTCACCTGCCCCCACCTGGGGATTGGCAACCCTCAGACTGACAGCAGCTCTCCAGGGTCTCAAGTTGAGGTTTTTCATGCCTACTTGCCAGGACCCTTTTTTTTTAATTGGAGATGCCGGGGATTGAACCTGGGACCTTCTGCTTACCGAGCAGATGCTCTACCGCTGAGCCACTGTCCCTCCCAACCGTCCCACTCAAGCAACATGGATCCTGTGGCTGCAGCCAGCTCTGCTTTCTCTCTCAACCACACATAGGGTTCGAAGACTTGGACTGGCTGCTATGAGCTGAATTCCATACATCAGCTATTTATACTATAACTCCCCCTCTTTTTCACTTTATTGGGATGCTTAGCTACTCTATAGAAGCACCCCACCATGTCAGCAAAGATTTCTCTCTCTTTTTTTTTTAAGGATCATTTTTATTGAACTTTTTCGAATCATCAAGAAACTTAAACGTAGAGTAATCCATCGGTATTTCCATATGCAATTTTGTAATCAGAGGTGATTGATACATAGATGTAAATAGCATTAAAACAACTAAAAGTAAGCTTTGTAACTCTGCTATACTTATTCCTTATTTCTTCTTGCTTTTGTTAGTAGATCTACATTCCTCCATACATTACATTACTAATACTTCTTATCATTTGTATTACTACCATAACGGTAGTGATGTTACATAAGAACATAAGAGAAGCCATGTTGGATCAGGCCAATGGCCCATCCAGTCCAACACAGTGGCCAAAAATTTATATATACATATATATACACACTGTGGCTAATAGCACTGATGGACCTCTGCTCCATATTTTTATCTAACCCCCTCTTGAAGCTGGCTATGCTTGTAGCCGCCACCACCTCCTGTGGCAGTGAATTCCACATGTTAATCACCCTTTGGGTGAAGAAGTACCTCCTTTTATCCGTTCTAACCCGACTGCTCAGCAATTTCATTGAGTGCCCACGAGTTCTTGAATTGTGAGAAAGGGAGGAAAGTACTTCTTTCTCTACTTTCTCCATCCCATGCATAATCTTGTAAACCTCTATCATGTCACCCCGCAGTCGACGTTTCTCCAAGCTAAAGAGCCCCAAGTGTTACAATCTCGGGGATTTCTTTTTGTAGAATAAGATAGCCCAAAATTGGGTACCAGATGGTATAGAAGTCAGAATTTTCCAGTTCTGTGTCTTTTTTTGTCATGTCTGTTAGTTTATCCATAATATAAAGCTGCCATAGTTTCGTATGCCAGTGATTCGGATTAGGAGCAGATGCTTGTTTCCATTTTCCTGCAATGGTTATTTTGGCCGCAAATGTTAGTAAAGCGATTATTTTCACCAATACTGAAGAGCAGGCCTCAGATTCAGTGGAAGCTCACAGGAGCACAGCTCCTGAACCTTTCTGAGAGTTCCTCCTCCTCTGGAGAGTTCCACCTCCTTGTCCATTGAAGAGTATGTGCAGCTGCATAACAATCCCTGGAGGAGCTCCACCGCCTATTTTTTCTACAAAAGGACCGCTGCTGAAGAGCAAAGATCTCTGAACAGCCATCATGTGGATCTCTGCCCTAATTAGGGATCTCCCTTTAAAGGTGCTGAACCTAGGGAAGGTCTCCTTCAGCAAAGGAACAAGAGACTGGAAAGAGGAGTTTTCACCTTATGTCCAGGTTACTTCAGCATGGATTCACGTTCAACAGGCTTTGTTCACACCAATCTATCTAGCTCATACAGCAATTCACACAAGCTCTCCATGGCTGATTATTAAAACTTTTATTAAAAAAACCCCTTTAAAATACAGAATAAAGGTAGTGGTTAAAAGATTCCTAACAGCAATGTTATAGCAATGTAGGCATTCAATGAAATTGCTGAGCTGTTAGGGTAGAACCGATAAAAGGAAGTCCTTCTTCACCCAAATGGTGATGAACACGTAGAATTCACTGCCACAGGAGGTGGTGGCAGCTACAAGCATAGGCAGCTTCAAGAGGGGATTGGATCAACATATGGAGCAGAGGTCCATCAGCGGCTATTAACCGCAGCGTATTGTTGGAACATGAGCCCTGTGGTGCAGAGTGGTAAAGCTGCAGTACTGCAGTCTTAAGCTCTGCTCACAACCTGAGATCGATCCTGGCAGAAGCTGGGTTCAGGTAGCCAGCTCCAGGTTGACTCAGCCTTCCATTCTTCCGAGGTCGATTAAATGAGCCCCCAGCTTGCTGGGGGAAAGTGTAGATGACTGGGGAAGGCCATGGCAAACAACCCCATTAAAAAGTGTGCCGTGAAAATGTGATGCAACGTCACCCCAGAGTTGGAAACGACTGGTGTTTAATATCCGGCTTCCGGCTCTTCCTTCTATTCAGGCACTTGCAAGCAACTGAATACATCTGTTCCACTGAGGTGAGGTTCCAATCCTTTATTATCTTCTCATCAATGTAATCTTCAATAGTCTTTTCTTCCTCTTCTATTTCCTCTTCGGTACTCAGCTGTGGGGAAACAGCAATGGTATTACAATGATTTGAAAGGACAGAATCTTCCAAATACCCACTAGAGGGTGACAAGCAAAAGGAAAAGGGAATTGCACCAGACTTATAAGTGAATCGCATTGAGCAGCTAAGAGATGGCTGGACAACGTTACTGATGTAACGAACATGAATTTGAGCAGACTTCGGAGGATGGTGGAAGACAGGAGGGCCTGGTGTGACTTGGTCCACGGGGCCGCATAGAGTCGGACTTGACTGTGCGACTGAACAACAACAAAAAATCCCACACGATTCTCACAATTGCAGCATTATACAATTGTAACAGTGTTTGATGTCTTGAGCTTTCTAGGGAGGCAGGTAACCTGCTATCTCAGGATCATAGAGTTGGAAGGGACCTCCGGGGTCATCTAGTCCAACCCTCTGCACAATGCAGGAAACTCACCAATTCCACCCCCTAAATTCACAGGATCTTCATTGCTGTCAGATGGCAATCTAGCCCCTGTTGAAAAACCTCCAAGGAAGGAGAGCCCACCACCTCCTGAGGAAGCCTGTTCCACTGAGGAACCGCTCTGACGGTCAGGAAGTTCTTCCTAATGTTCAGCTGGAAACTTTTGATTTAATTTCAACTCACTGGTTCTGGTCCTACCTTCTGGGGCCACAGAAAACAATTCCACACCACCCTCTATATCAGGGGTGGCCAACGGTAGCTCTCCAGATGTTTTCTTTGCCTACAACTCCCATCAGCCCCAGCCAGCATGGCCAATGGCTGGGGCTGATGGGAGTTGTAGGCAGAAAAAAACACCTGGAGAGCTACCGTTGGCCACCCCTGCTCTATATGACAGCCCTCAAGGTCTTCTTTGTTCTGTCAATCATGCAGCTATCTCCTTTGCCTGTATTCCCCAAACGATTTGCTTAGGAAAGTGAGACTTTATGCAAATATATTTCTACAGAAATACACTTTCCAGGGGTTGAGGGATGTTGCCGTACAAAGCCGAATGAGAGGGAGAAATCAACAGTTGCACTCCCGGATTCCTAACGAACGAGTGACTTATGCAGAGTCTATTATTGTGTAACTTTGGTTATTGAAAGAAGAGTCCAGCAATGTCCCTTGGAGATGCCTGATAGTTTATAACAGGGGTGGCCCAGTTTGGGAGCCACATGTGTGGCTCTTCCTCACATATTGTGTGGCTCCCAAAGCCCTCACCAGCCACTGGTCAGCTTGGAGAAGGCGTTTTCTCTTTAAATCACTTCTCCAAGCCAAGCTAGCCAGTGACTTGAAAAATGCATTTAAAGGTAAAGTTGCTTTCTTTCCATCTCTCTCCCCCTCCCTCTCCCATCTGTTTGCCTGCCTGCCTTCCTATCTTGTGGCTCTCATAAGAACATAAGAGAAGCCATGTTGGATCAGGCCAACGACCCATCCAGTCCAACACTCTGTGTCACACAGTGGCAAAAAATTTTATATATACACACACACTGTGGCTAATAGCCACTGATGGACCTGTGCTCCATATTTTTATCTAAACCCCTCTTGAAGGTGGCTATACTTGTGGCCGCCACCACCTCCTGTGGCAGTGAATTCCACATGATAATCACCCTTTGGGTGAAGAAGTACCTCCTTTTATCCGTTCTAACCCAACTGCTCAGCAATTTCATTGAATGCCCACGAGTTCTTGTATTGTGAGAAAGGGATAAAAAGTACTTTTTTCTCTACTTTCTCCATCCCATGCATAATCTTGTAAACCTCTCTCATGTCACCCCGCAGTCGACATTTCTCCAAGCTAAAGAGCCCCAAGCGTTTCAACCTTTCTTCATAGGGAAAGTGCTCCAGCCCTTTAATCATTCTAGTTGCCCTTCTCTGGACTTTCTCCAATGCTATAATATGACTCTCAAACATCTGACATTCGTGTCTTGCTGCTCTCAAACATCCGACTCGATTCCATGTGGCTCTTAAATTAAGCAAGTTTGGCCACCCCTGGTTTATAAAGTTACAGACAACAGTGCTGCTCGCCGAGGTCAGTTTGAATGCCAGTTTTGTGTAGTGGTGAAGTGTGCGGACTCTTATCTGGGAGAACCGGGTTTGATTCCCCACTCCTCCACTTGCAGCTGCTGGAATGGCCTTGGGTCAGCCAGAGCTCTCGCAGAGCTGTCCTTGAAAGGGCAGACTCTTATCTGGGAGAACCGGGTTTGATTCCCCAGTCCTCAACTTGGACCTGCTGGAATGGCCTTGGGTTAGCCATAGCTCTTGTAGGAGTTGTCCTTGAAAGCTCTCTCAGCCCCACCCACCTCACCGGGTGTCTGTTGTGTTTGTGTGAGTGGGGGGGGGGAGGCAGAAAAGATTGTGACCACTCTGAGATTTAGAGTATAGGGCGGGATATAAATCTAACATCATCATTTCAATCAAGCCAGTTTCTAGACAGCTCCACTGCAAGCAAAAAGCATTCAAACCATATTCCCAGACTTTGGCCATGATTAA
Source organism: Heteronotia binoei (assembly GCF_032191835.1). NCBI lineage: Eukaryota > Metazoa > Chordata > Lepidosauria > Squamata > Gekkonidae > Heteronotia > Heteronotia binoei. Next base: position 10,585,923 of record NC_083235.1, on the reverse strand, counting down.
ATCCTTTCCAAAGCATTTCTGTGATGGTTTCAATGGATATGACTAATTTTAACTGGGCTGTGGCTGCTCAGTTTAATAATTGGTGATCTTAAAACTAGTCTCCTTCATTCAGAAATATGGATTGGTGGTGCTTCCGTTTGCAAATGCAAAGGTTTGCTAGAAAAAAAAGGTAAAAGGTAGTCCCCTGTGCAAGCACCAGTCATTTCCGACTCTGGGGTGATGTTGCTTTCACAGTGTTTTCACGGCAGACTTTTTACGGGGTGGTTTGCCACTGCCTTCCCCAGTCATCTGCACTTCCCCCCAGCAAGCTGGGGACTCCTTTGACCAACCTCGGAAGGATGGAAGGCTGAGTCAACCTGGAGCCGGCGACCTGAACCCAGCTTCCACTGGAATCGAACTCAGGTCGTGAGCAGAGGGCTCCGACTGCAGTACTGCAGCTTTAACACTCTGTGCCATGGGGCAGATCCCAAATTTAGAATGACTTTAGTACTAGGGAGAAAAATCTATTTTTGGTTTGTATAAAACCATGATTTTAATCAACCTGAAGGGCAGCACTGGGGACCACTAGATTGAAAACGGACTGCTAAGATTACTCCGTCCTGTTTGAACAATGCTTGTCTGAGTCTCTTTTTTTTGGTTACTGAGCTACTATTTCTCCAGGGAAATGTAGACAGTCCATGGGATGCGATGCTAGAGTACAGCCAGGGGTCGTTTTGTAGAAAAGTAGGTGGTGGAGCTCATTAGCAAAACTTATTAGCATATCTCCCCCCCAGCCAAAAGCAACCCGATGCATGAAAGGAGAGCCCCGGGTAAGCGAGGCCTGATTGGGCTGGCTAGAGATCCAGCCAGCTCAAGCAGGCCTCGCTCACCTGGGGCTACCTGGACTGCACCCCCCCCCAATCAAAAGACCAGCAAGCCAGCCAAAATCACATAAAAAGAAGAATTGCAGATTTATACCCCGCCCTTCTCCCTGAATCCGAGACTCAGAGGGGCTTACAATCGCCTTTATCTTCCTCCCCCGCAACAGACACCCTGTGAAGTGGGTAGGGCTGAGAGGGCTCTCACAGCAGCTGTCCTTTCAAGGACAACAACTGCGACAGCTATGGCTAACCCAAGGCCATTCCAGCAGGAGCAAGTGGAGGAGTGGGGAATCAAACCGGTTCTCCCAGATAAGAGTTCACACGCTTCGCCATGACACCAAACTGGCTCTCTAGTGGAGAAAGGGTGGGGTGGGCTTCTCCAGCGGTTAATGAGGGCTGCTGGGGGCGTGGTAAAGCCCCTGGTGGCTGGCTGGCTGCCCGCTCTCCTCATCCAGGGATTGTTATGCAGCTGCACCTACTATTCAATGGACAAGGTAGGTGAGGAAAAGGGGGACCCCTCAGAAAGGTTCAGGAGCTGCGCTCCGGTGAGCTCCTGCTGAATCCGAGGTCTGAGTGAGGCACAGTTAACAGAATTTTTAAAATGGGCTGGAGTCCAGCTCTCTTGCTTTGGAGGCGCTCCTGGGAAGCTTGGGTTTGAGCTGGGTTGTTGCAAATTTGCAGAGCCAGTTTGATGTAGTGGCTAAGTGTGCGGACTCTTATCTGAGAGAACCGGGTTTGATTCCCCACCCCTCCACTTGCAACTGCTGGAATGGCCTTGGGTCAGCTATAGCTCTCGTAGGAGTTGTCCTTGAAAGGGCGGCTTCTGAGAGAGCTCTCTCAGCCCCACCTACTTCACAGGGTTTGATTCCCCACTCCTCCACTTGCAGCTGCTGGAATGGCCTTGGGTCAGCCATAGCTCTCGTAGGAGTTGTCCTTGAAAGGGCAGCTTCTGAGAGAGCTCTCTCAGCCCCACCTACTTCACAGGGTTTGATTCCCCATTCCTCCACTTGCAGCTGCTGGAATGGCCTTGGGTCAGCCATAGCTCTCGTAGGAGTTGTCCTTGAAAGGGCAGCTGCAGTGAGAGTCCTCTCAGCCCCACCTACCTCACAGAGTGTCTGTTGTGGCGGAGGAAGGGAAAGGAGATTGTAAGCCGCTCTGAGTCTCTGATTCAGAGAGAAGGGTGGGGTGGGGCAGTCTTCTTCTTCCTCTGTTTTGTGAAGGGAAGGGGAAACACACAGAAAGGTTCGGGAGCTGTGCTCCTGTGAGCTCCTGCTGAATCTGAGGCCAGAGTACAGCCCAAGGATGCATGATGCCACCTTGTTTACAACTCTTGTCACTGACAATTGCCGCAGGCTCCCTGCCAGCGCACGTGGGCCGGAAAACCACCCCCCCCTCCTCGTCCCACACTTCCTTCCTCCCAGCATGAGCCCTAGAGCCGAGGCCATGTTTGGTAATCCCCTTGCACTGACAGCTTGCCAAGGGCGAATTCCCTCGGGGGGACTTGTGAGCTGTGGTGAACCGAGCACGCGAAACCACGGCCTCGTAACCAATGTCCCCCCTAAGCCATGGAGTCTCGTGAGCAGAAATTCTACTTTGTGAGCTAGTGTGAGCTAGCTCACAGATTTTTAGCCTCCAGCTCACACGTTTTTGCCTTTGCTCAAGAAAAATGGCCCCAGAGCACACTTACCGATGCAGCAGCTCACCACTTTAATGCCAGTCGCTCACAACTTTTAAAGTTACGAGCTGCTAGCAGTGTTCCCTCTAAGCTGAGTGAATGTGAGCTAGCTCACAGATTTGTAGCCTCCGGCTCACACATTTTTGCCTTAGCTCAGGAAAAATGGCCCCAGAGCACACTTGCTGATGCAGCAGCTCACCACTTTAATGCCAGTAGCTCACGAAGTAGAATTTTTTGCTCACAAGATTCTGCAGCTTAAGAGGGAACATTGGCTGCTAGCGTGAAACATGTGAGCTCCTGCATAAATCAGTTTGCTCTGGGGCTATTTTTCCTGAGCGAAGACAAAAATGTGTGAGCCGGAGGCCCAAAATCTGTGAGCTAGCTCACACTCACTCAGCTTAGAGGGAACGCTGCTCGTCACTCATACAACCGCAGGCCTCCCAGCAGTTAAAAACTGCAGCGAGATTGTGTAGTGAAGACCACTGCAGAAATTCCAAGAAGGGGCAGTTTCTCTGCTGTGACTCACAATACAAGGGAAAGATTGCAGCCATAATCAGTGTTCCCTCCAAGCTGAGCTGGTGTGAGCCAGCTCAGATTTTTAGCCTCCGGCTCACGGATTGTTGTCTTCGCTCAGGAAGGATAGCCCCAGAGCACAATAACCTATGCAGGTGCTCACAACTTTCATGCCAGTAGCTCACAAAGTAGCATTTTTGCTCACACTGGACGTAATCAAATAGGCATCTATAGACATGCAATCTTCAACGCTTTCAGGGAAAGAAAGCAGCAGGTGATGTCTGTCCTTCATGCCGCCTCTCCACAGACCTCCTCAAACTGGCTGAAAGGTAAAAACGGGAAGGTAAAATCATAAAAGCCAATTCGTCCAGCTGAAATTGCATTAAGGAACCAATCCTCAGGTAAAAAGCAGATCGTAAAAGCGGCTTTAAAAAGATGCCCTCTCCCCAATTGAAAGCCTGAGGGAAAAGTAGGGCTTTTTTTTGTAGCAGGAACTACTTTGCCTATTAGGCCACGCCCCCTGATGTAGCCAGTCTTCCTGGAGCTTACTGTAGGCCCTGTACGAAGAGCCCTGTAAGCTCTTGGAGGATTGGCTACATCAGGGAGGTGTGGCCTAATATGCAAAGGAGCTCTCCTAGAATCCCGCCCTTGCATATTAGGCCACACCCCCTGATATAGCCAATCCTCCTGGAGCTTCCAGTAGGCCCTGTACGAAGAGCCTTGTAAGCTCTTGGAGGATTGGCTACATCAGGGAGGTGTGGCCTAATATGCAAAGGAGTTTCTGCTAGAATTCCACCCTGGGGCCACACACCCCTGATGTAGCCAATCCTGGAGCTTACAGCAGGCCCTGTACGAAGAGCCCTGTAAGCTCTTGGAGGATTGCCTACATCAGGGAGGTGTGGCCTAATAGGCAAAGGAGTTCCTGCTACAAACAAAAGCCCTGGAAAGAACTATTTTGGCCTGGTGCCTATAGGTGGGGTGCCTATATGTGCCAGACCACGGAGAACTCATTCCAAAGTAGGGTTGCCAATCCCCAGGTGGGGGCAGGGGATCCCCCAGTTTGGAGGTCCTCCCCCCACTTCAGGGTCATCAGAAAGTGGGGGGGAGGGAAATGTCTGCTGGGCACTCCATTATTCCCTATTGGGACTGATTCCCATAGGGTATAATGGAGAATTGATCTGCGGGTATGTGGGGCTTGGGGGGGCTGTTTTTTGAGGTAGAGGCACCAAATTTGCAGCATAGCATCCAGTGCCTCTCCCCAAAACACCCTCCAAATTTCAAGAAGTTTGGACCAGGGGGTCCAATTCCATGAGTCCCCAAAGAGGATGCCCCTATCCTTCATTATTTCCAAAGGAGGGAAGGCATTGAAAAGGTGTGTGGGCCTGTTAAATGTGATGGCCAGAACGCCCTTTGGTGTTCAATTACGCTTGTCACAACCTTGCTCCTGGCTCCACCCCCAAAGACTCCTGGCTCCACCCCCAAAGTCCCCAGATATTTCTTGAACTGGACTTGGCAACTCTAGTTGGAGATGCCAGGGATTGAATCTCGGACCTCCTGCTTACCAAGCAGATGCTCTACCACTGAGCCGCAGTCCCGCCCCAACCCTCCCCAGTGGGCGTGGTCTGGAATAGTTAGGCTCCGCCTCCCTCGAGCCTCTCCCTCCCTCCCCTGGCTGAGGAAGTGGCGGGCTGCAAGCTCGGATGGGACCTGCCGGCCGCGAAGCGGAGCTGGAGGCTTCTGGTTCAGAGATACCGGCGGGTTGTTGAACCGGTTCTGTGCTGCAGCAGAGGATGGGCTGGGAGCGCGGGGCGCAGGGGAGAGGCGCCTGCAGGTAGGTGCAAAGGGGGGCGGAAAGATCTGGGAGCTTTGGGGTCTGGGATCTCGCTAGGGGTCGAGTGAGGAGCGCTGGCTGGAGACAGCCCCTTGGCCAGACGTGGTAAGGAGGAGGCATGAAATAAAAGTCCCGGTTGCCTGGGGGTCGCTGGAGCAGGCAGCTTCGCTTCTAGGAGGGTTGCCAATCTCCAGGTGGGGGCGGGGGATCCCCCGGTTTGGAGGCCCTCCCCCTACTTCAGGGTCATCAGAAAAGGGGGGAGGGAGGAGGGGAATGGCTGCCGGGCACTCCATTGTTCCCTATGGGGACTGATTCATATAGGGCAGGGGTGGCCAAATTGTGACTGGAGTGCCACACGCAGCTCTTTCACCCATGTTGTGTGGCTCTCGAAGCCCCCACCGAGAAGGCATTTGTCTCTTTAAATTTTATTTATTCTGTTTTTAGCCTGCCCTTCCCATAGGACAGGCTCAGGGCGGGTTACATCATCAAAGCAATCAACAATAAAAACAATAAAAGGCCAATTTAAATATATAACATCTAAAACTACAGAATGACTAAACTGAGAGCCAGTTTGGTGTAGTGGTGAAGTGCGCGGACTCTTATCTGGGAGAACCGGATTTGATTCCCCACTCCTGCACTTGCACCTGGTGGAATGGCCTCGGGTCAGCCATATCTCTTGCAGGAGTTGTCCTTGAAAATGCAGCTGCTGTGAGAGCCCTCTCAGCCCCACCCACCTCACAGGGTGTCTGTTGTGGGAGAGGAAGGCAAAGGAGATTGTAAGCCACTCTGATTCAGAGGGAAGGGCGGGGTCTAAATCTGCAATTCTTTTTTCTTCTGAATCACCTTTAAATCACAAAGTTAAAGTTGCTTTCTTTCCACCTTTCTCTCCTGCCCATCTATTTGCCTTCCTCCCTCCCTCCTCTCAAACACCTGACATTCATGTCTTGTGGCTCTCAAACATCTGTCATTTATTCAATGTGGCTCTTACATTAAGCAAGTTTGGCCACTCCTTATAGTGGAAGATTGATCCATGGGTACCTGGGGCTCTGGAGGGGCTGATTTTTTAGTTAGAGGCGCCAGATTTTTGGCGTAGTATCTGTTGCCTCTCCCCAAAAGACCCTCCAAGTTTCAAAAAGATCAGACCAGGGGCTCCAATTTTATGAGCCCCCAAAGAAGGTGCCCCTATCCTTCATTATTTCCAATGGAGGGAAGGCGTTGAAAAGGCGTGCGGTCCCTTTCAGCGTGACGGCCAGAACTCCTTTCGGAGTTCAGTTCTGCTCGTTGCAACCTTGCTCCTGGCTCCACCCCCAAAGTCCCCAGATATTTCTCGAATTGGACTTGGCAACCCTAGCTTCTAGACGCCTCCTGTTGGGTTTGAATCTGACTGCTTGACTTCCTGTTGCTGCTAGTATGGAGGGAGGCAGTGACAAGAGCTAAGAATCGGGGCTGACCGGCCGCTGGTGGTCTCTGCGGTTGGAGGAAACAATAGTCTCCGCCCGAGAACTCTGGGATTCTGCGTCTGGGACGCATATTGCAGGAGGCGAAACTTTCCACGCGTTCCTGATTGCAAAATGCTGCGAGATTGGCCACTTGCATCATTTCGTCTGGTTTTGCTAATCAGCTCCTGAAAATCTTGCTCAATGGCTTCTGAATTCAGCTGGTGTTGCAAACCTTTAAGCGTATCTTCATAGCCACAAAGACCAGAAAGTTGTTTTTAAATTAAAGAAATACAAAGCAAGCTAAGATTCTGGGGCAGCAGCAGCAGCCATGTGTGCCCCCTGCTGTATTCCGTCCTCTTGCCTGGGTTAGAGCTGCAGATTCCACAAGGTGTTTAGGGGTTACTTCCTCCAGCATTAGATAGATCCTGGTGTGGCAGCCGTGTTGGTCTGAAGCAGTAGAACAAAGTAGGAGTCAAGTGGCAACGTTAAGACCAACAAAGTTTTAAAAAGAAGAAGAAGATATTGGATTTATATCCCGCCCTCCACTCCGAAGAGTCTCAGAGCGGCTCACAATCTCCTTTTCCTTCCTCCTCCACAACAAACACCCTGTGAGGTAGATGAAGATATTGGATTTATATCCCGCCCTCCACTCCGAAGAGTCTCAGAGCGGCTCACAATCTCCTTTCCCTTCCTCCCCCACAACAGACACCCTGTGAGGTAGATGAAGATATTGGATTTATATCCCGCCCTCAACTCCGAAGAGTCTCAGAGCGGCTCAAAATCTCCTTTACCTTCTTTCCCCACAACAAACACCCTGTAAGGTGGGTGGGGCTGGAGAGGGCTCTCACAGCAGCTGCCCTTTCAAGGACAACCTCTGCCAGAGCTACGGCTGACCCAAGGCCATGCTAGCAGGTGCAAGTGGAGGAGTGGGGAATCAAACCCGGTTCTCCCAGATAAGAGTCCGCACACTTAACCACTACACCAAACTTGCTCTCGGAATGTCATTTATTCGGAATGTCAGCTTTTGTGTGCATGCACACTTCTTCAGATGAGGAATTAGGTACAGTATATGCAGTGTGTGTGTGTGTGTGAGCCCCGTGGTGCAGAGTGGTAAAGCTGCAGCCCTGCAGCCCGAGCTCTCTGTTCACGACCTGAGTTCGATCCCGGCGGAAGCTGGGTTCAGGTAGCCAGCTCAAGGTTGACTCAGCCTTCCATCCTTCTGAGGTCGGTCAAAGGAGTACCCAGCTTGCCGGGGGAAAGTGTAGATGACTGGGGAAGGCAAGGGCAAACCACCCTGTTAAAAAAAAAGTCTGCCATAAAAACATTGTGATGCCAGAGTCGGAAACGACTGATGCTTGCACAGGGGACTACTTTTACACACACACAAACACACATATGTGGCTCTTTTTGTAGAGAAAGCCCAGCATGAACTCATTGGCATATTATGCCACATCCCCTGACATCACCATTGTTTCAGCAGGAACTCATTTGCTTATTAGGCCACACCTCCTGATGTCAAGCCAGCCGGAACTGCATTCCCGCTCAAAAAAAGCCCGATATAAGTGTGTGTAGCTCTGCTTACTGTACCTCATTCCTCGTCTGAAGAAGTGCGCACACACACGAAAGCTGACATTCTGAATAAAAGTTTGTTGGTCTTAAAAGGTGCTTCTGGGCTCCTGCATTGTTCTTCCAGCATTTTTATGTGTTCTAAATCAGCCGGGGTGCATTTCTAAAAAAAAAAAAAACCAAGTAAATATAACAGCAGATATGAAAATATTAACATGTGATTGTAGATTTTCAGCTTAGAGCTTTGACAAGCACCTCTGTAGTATTTTTGGGACCTATCTCAGTCAGAACATGTCTATCTCCCCCCCCCCCCCTCCAAACCCGGCCTTATGAGGTTTTTGTTGTTATTTCTCCTTTCCATTACATGTGTCAAGCAGTTGGTGCGTGTGATGTCCACAGTAGCTGAACTCACACACTCCCCCCCCCCCAAACCCCAGCTGTCTAGCCTTTTAAAAGCTGACAGATAGAAAATTGGCAGCGGTGTTCCGCACAAAAACATTAGAAGAAGCCAAGAATACAGCGAATCTTAAATGAATTATGGCACCGCTATACTGCTGTACCTATGAATGAAAAAGACGGTCCCGGGAAGGGTTACGGTGCTTAGGTCCAAAACGAGATCGGACTGCTTCTTTTCGCGTCAGACTTTATTATATGAACGTCATGTCTTGCGGACAGTATCATATCAATTTTATTTATATCCCACCCTCCCCGCCGAAGCAGGCTCAGGGCGGCTAACAACACAGTAGCAGTGTTGTGTGTGCAGGATGGTTTTTCACTGTACTATTTGCATTGTACTCGTATCCAGGGCTTTTTGGGTAGGCAAAGTCCAGTCGGGACTCATTTGCATCTTAGGCCACACCCCCTGACATCACCATTGTTTCGCACAGGGCTTTTCTGTTGAAAAAGCCCAGCAAGAACTCCTTTGCACATTACGCCACAGCCCCTGACACCAAGCCAGCCGGAGCTGCGTTCTGGCTCAAAAAAAAAGCCCTGCTGGTATATGAAATGTTGAATTTATTTAAATTACGGTATACTCAGATAAGGCTTTGTAAATGGAGAGTTTTTTCGTTTTTCCTTCGCAGTGGAATAGGGTTGCCAAGTCCAATTCAAGAAATATCTGGGGACTTTGGGGGTGGAGCCAGGAGACATTGGGGGCGGAGCCAGGAACAAGGGTGTGACAAGCATAATTGAACTCCGAAGGGAGTTCTGGCCATCACATTTAAAGGGACAACACACCTTTTTAAATGCCTTCCTTCCATAGGAAATAATGAAGGATAGGGGCACCTTCTTTGGGGGCTCATAGAATTGGACCCCCTGGTCCAATCGCTTTGAAACTTGGAGGGGTACTTCGAGGAGAGGCACTAGATTCTATACTGAAAATTTGGTGCCTCTACCTCAAAAAACAACCCCCCTAGACCCCCCGATACCCGTGGATCAATTCCCCATTATTCCCTATGGGAATCGTTCTCCATAGGGAATAATTGCCCAGCAGACATTTCCCTCCCCCCACCCCCACCCCCGACACTTTCTGATGACCCTAAAGCGGGGGGGGGGAAGCCTCCAAACCTGGGGATTGGCAACCTTCTCTCTCTCACACACACACACAAGCACTTACTGGGTCTGGTTCCTCCACAAGGACATCTGAAAAGAACAGGGGCAACGGTGCTCTCTCAAACGCACACACACACACGCACACTCTTAATTTCTCTGAAACGGAAGCAAAACAAACCGAGGGGCTGTGTTGCTGACCCTTCCCACGAGGTACTTCCTGCTCAACTTTAAAGGCACACACACACACATTTGGAAACGGGCCTGTTTGCAGGTTTCAAAACCTGCCCAAGATCGAGAGCTGCATGGCGGCTGTGGGGGCGGGGCTTCCCCCACTGGCCAGCTGGCTGGGGGCAGGGGTAAGCCTGTAAAACCGGGGGATCCCCCACTGGGACTTGGGGACTGGGAAGCCTACTGAGGAGGCAGCCTGAGTGCAAGGCAGAGGCCCCTCACTGCCTCTTTCCCCCGCCCGAGACTTTCTTGTGCCGTGGGAAGGCCAGGGTGTGTGTGTGGGTTTGCACAGTGGGCTCCTCAGGACGAAACCAATGTGCAAACAGGACTATCAGGCCCCACTCGGTTTCCCCGTGCCACGGGAAAGATAAGCGGAGGACAGTGCCGGATTAAACCCTGTGGAGGCCCTTAGGCAGTCAAAATCTTGGGGGGGGGTGGTCCCTTGCAAATGATTTCAGAGTGCCCACCCCACCACCTATGGCCCACACTGCAGCCTGCAGGCCTTCTCAAAAGTAGGCTTCCCAACCCTCCCGCCCTGGCGGGGGAAACCAGGGTTTCCAGCCTCTTCCCCCGCTCCCCCCAAAAATGGAAGCGGGGGGGAGGGGGGAAGGGCGCCAAAAAGCGTGGCGAGCCGCCCCATCTAGGAGCCGGCGACGCCGCTGCGCGGCTGCCGCCTCTTCTCTGCTTGGGAAGCGAAGAAGAGGCGGCAGCGCAGCAGAGTCGCCCGCTCCATCTCGCCCTCAGCAGCGTTGCCCGCTCAGAGAAGGGAAGGGTGGAGGCAGGCCAGGAGTGTGGCAAGCCTGCAGCTGCCGCCGCCACCGCAGCACCCCCTCTACGGCCGGCGAGCCCGTCTTCAGCGCCCCCACCTGCCCACGGGAGCATGCCGGCCGGGACGGGAGTGTGAGCCCCTCACGGGCTGCCGGCCGCTGAGCCCTCCCTGGCTGCCCGGGGAACGGAGAGCTGGCCCAGGAGGCGGCCGGGCGTTGCTTTCTGCCAAGTGGGCGATGGGGGCTGTGCCTAGCTGCAGGGGGGGTCGGCGGAGCGAAAGCGGGGGGGGGCCGTGCAGTGCCGCACTCAGGGGCGCAGGGGTGGGCGGCCTGCCGTGGAGGGCGGGGGGCTGCAAGGGCGGGCGGGCGGAGATGCCCGCGGTTTGGGGTGCTCAGTTCTCAGCCCCGCAAAGACGCGCCACTTGGCTCTGCGGGGGATGAGGAGGCAAGGAGCAGGGCGGCCCGTGAGCCGGGGAAGGGCTCGCGCTTGGCAGCTGGGGAGCAGGAGGAGGCTCTGGGGCATGTGCAGAGTGCGGTCTCGGACCAAGGGTCTGATTCAGTATAAGGCAGCATCATATGTTCATATGTTCATAAGCAGCTGGCCGCCTCCCGCCACCCCCAGCTGCCGCCGCCGCGCCTCCGCCAGCCCAGCCTGCAGCAGCTCGGCCACCACCCCCACCATGCCGAGGCCGCCGCACTCGAGGCCCAGGAGAGCGCCTGGTGGAGGGAATGAAGACATTTAAAAAGGTGTGCCTTCCCTTTAGATGTAATGGCCAGAACTCCCTTTGGAGTTCAATTAGGATTGTCACACCCTTGTTCCTAGCTCCACCCCAGTGTCTCCTGGCTCCACACCCAAAGTCTGGCTCCACCCCCAAAGTCCCCAGATATTTCTGGAATTGGACTTGGCAACCCTACTCAAAAGCCCCTTTGACAAAGCTGCGGGGGAGAGGAAGAGAGAGGCAAACGTGGCGACAACGCCGGCAGCAGCCGCACCAAGCAAGTCGGGCAAAGAGCGGCTCAGTCGCTGGCTGCGCATGCAGGCTGGGAGGGCTGCAAGCAGAGGGGAAACCAGGGGGCGAAGCCGGCCTGGGGCCCCTAAAGGCGTGGGGGCCCACAGGCTAGTGCCTACTGGGCCTAATTGTTGATCCGGCCCTGAGTGGGGGGGGGCGTTTGCACGGTGGGCTCCTCTTGAGTAGGGGGGACCCTTTGCATGCTGTGCAAACGGGGCCTGCATTTGGGTGGGGACTCAGGGCCCTTCCCCCGCTGGGGGGGGCGGGGCCTTACTTGGGGCTAGGGTTGCCAAATCCAATTCAAGAAATATCTGGGGACTTTGGGGGTGGAGCCAGGAGTCTTTGGGGGTGGAGCCAGGAGCAAGGGTGTGACCACCAGAAGAACTGTACTCCAAAGGGAATTCTGGCCCTCACATTTCAAGGGACCGTGCGCCTTTTAAAATGCCTTCCTTCCATTGGAAATAATGGATAGGGGCACCTTCTTTTGGGGCTTATAGAATTGGACCCCCTGGCCCAATCTTTTTGAAACTTGGGGGGTATTTTGGGGAGGGGCAGTGGATGCTATTCTGAAAACATGGTGCCTCTACCTCAAAACACAGCTCCCCCAGAGACCCACGGGTCAATTCCCAGTTGTTTCCTATGGGAATAAGTCTCCATAGGAAATAATGAGTTCCCAGCAGACATCCCCCCCCCCCCGCTTTCTGATGACCCTGAAGCAGGGGGAGGGCCTCCAAACCAGGGGATCCCCTGCCCCCACCTGGGGATTGGCAACCCTACCTGGGGCATCAAAAACCCCAGCATCGGCCCTGCCTGGACTGCCCAGGCTAGCCTGATCGCCTCAGAAATGAAGCGTGGTGGGCCCTAGAATTTGGCTGAGAGACCAGCCCAAAGAAGTTGAGGGTTGCTGTGCAGAGGCAGGCAGTAGGAAACCACCTCTGAACGTCTCTTGCCTCGAAAATTGTATGGGAGTCACCATAAAGTTGGCTGAGATATGACGACAACGAAACAACATCGATATGGAAAACTTCCAGATGATGGCAGGGTTTCTTTTCGGGACGGTTTGCTCAGGGGTCGTTTTGTAGGAAAATAGGTGGTGGAGCTCATTAGCGTATGCTGCCCGCCCCACCCCACCCCCAGCCAAAAGCAACCCGATGCAAGATAGGAGAGCCCCAGGCAAGCGAGGCCTGCTTGGGCTGGCTAGAGATTCAGCCAGCCCAAGCAGGCCTCACTCGCCTGGGGCTCTCCTGGGATGCCCCCTCCCGGTCAAAAGACCAGCAAACCACCTGCCGCCCCGAATCACATAAGAAGTGGAGAAAAGGTGGTGTGGGCTTCTCCAGGGGTGAATGAGGGCTGCTGGGGGCATGGCAAAGCCCCTGGGGGCTGGCTAGCTGCCTGCTCTCCTAATCCAGGGATTGTTATGCAACTGCACCTTCTATTCAATGGACAAGGGAGGTGGGGAGGAAGAGGGCGAACCCTCAGAAAGGTTCAGGAGCTGCGCTCCAGTGAGCTCCTGCTGAATCTGAGGCCTGAGTTTGCTTATGATGATGGTACGCAAGGAACTCCTTGCGAATGTCTTCTTCCTGTTAATGTAAAGATATAGAAATACACTAGTATTGCATTGACCAGTCTTTCTCTCTAGAGCTAGCTTCATTAGCTCTCACTTAAGAGGTAGGTGAAATACTACATCGACCTTTCTTTTCCCCTGTTCACAAGTGTTTCGCATAGACCTACAGTCATTTCCTCTGATGGTTCCCTGCGGACACTTATCTCCCTAAGTGATAATGAATTCTTACTTCTTCCCCTCCCTTGTCTCAAACATTGTCTCCTTTGAAATATAACTGAATGCGTTTTGACTGGCTCAAAACGTCTTAGGCTCTTGGTGTAACGAGGCCTTAAATCAAAGGGTTTTTTCCCCCTACAACAGGGGTGACCAATGGCTGGGGCTGATGGGAGTTGTAGGCAAAAAACATCTGGAGAGCTACCGTTGGCCACCCCTGCCCTACAACAATATGCCCTCTACTATCCTGTTTATCTCTTTGGAAATCCACCATGAGACAGGGAAGCCTGCTTAAACTGTGCGAACATCTGAACAAAGTAGAAGTCAAGCGCACCTTTAAGACCAACAAAGTTTTATTCAGAACGCAAGCTTTTGTGTGCTCCAAGCACATTTCATCAGGCGAGGAATCAGGTGCGGCGAGCAGAGCTGCATAGAGCTGGTAGGCGGTGGTTTAGAATGCAAAATGGTACAAATTTAAGATCCAATGACAGGATAGTGAAATTAACAAATTGAGCAAACCTTTGATCTGAGTCGCATGAGTATGAGAAAGCAATAAAACAGTAATAGGTCAACGTGTGAGAATGTCTGTTAATAACTCTATTGTTATAAGCCTCGGCCAAAAAGAGGGCATTACTTTCTCAGAAGTTTTTCCCCATCCAACTAATTTACCTTTTAACAAGTGACATACGTATAGTTTGCCATTAGATGAAAAATACATTAAAATATAGTGGAAGATGGGTTTAGTATACATAATGAAATAAACTGCCAATATCCCTATTTGAGGATGTCAGTACAGCTAAAAGGGAAATACATTGGAACGCCTGACTTTGACTATAGTCCTGTGTACTCCAGAGGGGTAGCAGTCTGGGGCAGTAAAAATAGTAGTCTCGTGACAATATTTTATTGTGCCGTGGGCTTTTGGGGGGAAAGAGCCCATCCATAGGCTGCGGTCCACAGAATGTTGTGCTGGAATAATTTTATTTCATCTTTGAGATGCCACAAGAGCCTGGTTTCAACTCTGTGGGACATTGATCCGAGTAAATGTACAGAGGACTGGTCTGTTTGTTTTGAAGGTGACAAGATTTCCGTCTTTCAAACTGACTTCATGTGGACATGCTTTTTTCTGGTTTACTTGGTCTTTGCTGTTTATTAATCTGACTAGGAATTAAGGCCCATTCTGAGGGGAAGCACAATGGCTCTAGAAAGAGGCTCTGGGTGAGGCCTTCCTACCCTTGCTGTAGAGCAGGGGTGGCCAATGGTAGCTCCCCAGATGTTTTTTTGCCTACAACTCCCATCAGCCCCAGCCAGCATGGCGAATGGCTGGGGCTGATGGGAGTTGTAGGGGAAAAACATCTGCAGAGCTACCGCTGGCCACCCCTGCTGTGGAGAGCCAGTTTGGTGTAGTGGTTAACTGCGCGGACTCTTATCTGGGAGAACCGGGTTTGATTCCCCACTCCTCCACTCGCAGCTGCTGGAATGGCCTTGGGTCAGCCATAGCTCTGGCAGAGGTTGTCCTTGAAAGGGCAGCTGCTGTGAGAGCCCTCTCAGCCCCACCTACCTCACAGGGTTTGATTTCCCACTCCTCTGCTTGCAGCTGCTGGAATGGCCTTGGGTCAGCCATAGCTCTTGCAGGAGATGTCCTTGAAAGGGCAGCTGCTGTGAGAGCCCTCTCAGCCTCACCCACCTCACAGGGTGTCTGTTGTGGGGGGAGAAGACATAGGAGATTGTGAGCCGCTCTGAGTCTCTGATTCAGAGAGAAGGGCGGGGTATAAATCTGCAATTCTTTTTCTTCTGTCTTCCCACCCACCCATTCCAGGACCATGAACCTAAAATGTAATACATTAGTAGTGTGCAGATTCAACTTGTGACTTATTTTCTCCATTTCTGCTTTAAGTTTTAGTTGCCGCATAGGGTGTCGGTAAAGCTGGTATTATAGAAAGTGCCCTGAATTTCTGTTGCGTCTAAAAAGGGACCTTTCATTAAGAAATGAGAATGCAGAGGGCCCTGTCTCTGCCAAATGGCTTTCATAATGAGACAGTTTCTAGACTGCCGGGATGGCAGGAAAGACCCCAGCAGCCAGCTGCTCCCTTTCAAGTATTTTCTGCATTTTTGCCTCCCCATTGTTTTAATGCACACTCGGATAAACATGTTAGTTTCTTTACGATCCATGTTCCATTTAGCACAAAGGTGTCAAACGTGGCTCAGGGGCCGAATCAGGCCCCCGGTGGACTCCTGTCAGGCCCCCAAGCAACTGGCTGTCATCTGCTTCCTTCTCCCTCTCTCTAGCTTCCTTCTACATCACAGCTTGCTTTGCCAGGCTTGCTCAATCGCACAGGAGTTACAGAGCAAAACCTCTGTTTTCTCCATTGGCTGAGGCCCCTCCCTTGGGAAGGAATAGCCTGCTTTGCCAGGCTCTCTCAAGCGCACAGCAGAGCTACTGAGCCAAGCCTCTCTTCTTTCTATTGGCTGAGGCTCCTCCCCCTCCTAGTCCCCTGGGGAAGGAAGGAAAGCGCCGGCGCTTCCTTTGCCCAGTTCCTTGCATCCGATGGGGGAGATGGAAAGAAAGCACCTTTAAGACCAAATGCTAATGTTTTCATCATGTTTTAAGTTATTTTTTAAAAATATCTATTGTGTTTGACTGTGTCCTTTATAAAGTTTATATCTCTGCTACCTAATCTTACATAGGTACACATGACCCAGCTCAATATGGCCCAGCCTGACAAGGTCTCATTTATGTCAGATCCGGCCCTCATAACAAATGAGTTTGACACCCCTGATTTAGCAAGTGGGCAATGTCCAGAGTACAGCTTGATGTTCCTGAGTGAGTGGGGTTCTGCAGAAGACTGCAGATGTATACCCCGCCCTTCTCTCTGAATCAGAGACTCAGAATGGTTTACAATCTCCTGTATCTTCTTCCCCCACAACAGACACCCTGTGAGGTGGGTGGGGCTTACAATCTCCTCTATCTTCTCCCCCCACAACAGACACCCTGTGAGGTGGGTGGGGCTTACAATCTCCTCTATCTTCTCCCCCCACAACAGACACCCTGTGAGGTGGGTGGGGCTTACAATATCCTCTATCTTCTCCCCCCCACAACAGACACCCTGTGAGGTGGGTGGGGCTAACAATCTCCTCTATCTTCTCCCCCCACAACAGACACCCTGTGAGGTGGGTGGGGCTGAGAGGGCTCTCACAGCAGCTGCCCTTTCAAGGACAACCTCTGCCAGAGCTCTGGCTGACCCAAGGCCATTCCAGCAGCTGCAAGTGGAGGAGTGGGGAATCAAACCCGGTTCTCCCAGATAAGAGTCCGCACACTGAACCACTACACCAAACTGGCTCTCAAACAGGAATTTAATAATTTATTCTTTTGGAAAGGATAGCAATTTCCCTGTAAGGTAAATAATGGGCTACAAAGGTACAAATATATATAATCATCTGTTTCTAAAGGAAATTAGTTGGAGGTCAGGAGAAGGCTTAACTCTTGGGGGTATCAAATTAACAAATATCCTTCCTGGAACAGTCCCGGGAACAAAAGCCTCATTTGTTTTAGAGCTAAGCTGGGTAAATTTTTTAGGTAAGGTTGCCAATCCCCAGGTGGGGGCAGGAGATCCCCCGGTTTGGAAGCCCTCCCCTGACTTCAGAAAGCGGGTGGAGGGGAAATGTCTGCTGGGCACGCCATTCTTCCCTATGGCGACCAATTACCATAGGGTATAATGGGAAATTGATCTGCAGATATCTGAGGCTCTGGAAGGCTGTTTTTTTGAGATAGAGGCATCAAATGTTCTGCATAGCATCCAATAACTCTCCCCAAAATACCCTCCAAGTTTCAAAAGGATTGGACCAGGGGGTCCAATTCTATGAGCCCCAACAGAAGGTGCCCCTATCCTTCATTATTTCCAATGGAGGGAAGGCATTTAAAAGGTGTGCGGTCCCTTTAAATGTGACGGCCAGAACTCCCTTTGGAGTTCAGTTATGCTTGTCACAACCTTGCTCCTGGCTTCACCCCTGAAGTCTCCTGGCTCCACCCCCAAAATCCCCAGATATTTCTTATGTTGGACTTGGGAACCCTATTTTGAGGGGTGTTGATTTATGAGTCTTATTTAGCTTTTAATCAATCCCTAGGAAGGGCTGTGACTTGGCTGGTGGCAAAGGATATGTTTTGCATTCAGAAGTTCCCTGGTTCAGTCCCAGGCATCTCTAGTGTAAGGATCTCAAGAACAAGTGTTAGGGAAGACCTTTTTCCTGCCTGATGCCATGCAGCTCAGGATGAGTTTCAGTTTAAATGTGTAAAATATGACCTTTCTATATGAATGTCTTGTAGGGTTGCCAAGTCCAATTCAAGAAATATCTGGGGACTTTGGGGGTGGAGCCAAGATATTTTGGGGGTGGAGTCAGGAGCAAGGTTGTAACAAGCATATTTGAACTCCAAAGGGAGTTCTGGCCATCACATTTAACAGGCCCACACACCTTTTCAATGCCTTCCCTCCTTTGGAAATAATGAAGGGTAGGGGCACCTTCTTTGTGGGCTCATAGAATTGGACCCTCTGGGTTTCTCTTGCTTCCTTCTGTGCCACGGCTTGCTTTGCCAGGCTTGCTCAATAGCACAGGAACTACAGAGCAAAACCTGTATTTTCTCCATTGGCTGAGGCTCCTCCTTTGGGGAGGAAGGAGGGGGGGAAGGGAGAGCTTGCTTTACCAGGCTCTCTCAATCACACAGCACAGCTACTGAGCCAAGTTTCTCTTCCTTTTGTTGGCTGAGGCTTCTCCCCCTCCTGGTCCCCCGGGGAAGGAAGGAAAGAGCCAGAGCTTCCTTTGCTAAGTTCCCTGGATCCCATGTGAGAAATACAAAGGAAGCACCTTTAAGACTGAGTGCTAATATTTTAAGGATGTTTTAAGGGTTTTTTTTTAAATTGTGTTTGTCTGTGTCCTTTATAAAGTGTATATCTCTGCTACCTAACCATATTAGGTACGCACATGGCCCGGCCCAACCTGACATGGCTCGGCCCAACAAAGTTTCATTTATGTCAGATCCGGCCCTCATAACAAATGAGTTTGACACCCCTGGATAAGGTTTTGCCAAGTAACACGCAGACAAAATTCTACTTATGAAAGCATAAGTGAAGCTTTCTGGATATGTTACTAGTTCAGACCTTTTCACACAGATGTCTTGCCAGAAGTGAAAATCGTATCTACGGACAGCATTAAATAATTTCATGGAAAGCTTGAGATTTCCCCCCACCCCCAGAAATTCAAAGACATAACTCTTCATGAAACAATTCACAGTGAACTTCAGCTGTGGGGAATCAAACCCGGTTCTCCCAGATAAGAGTCCACACACTTAACCACTACGCCAAACTGGCTCTATAGGGCCAGTGTGGAGTAGAAGAAGATACTGGATGTATATCCCACCCAATACTCTGAATCTCAGAGTCTTAGAGCGGCTCACACTCCTTTACCTTCCCCCCCTCCCACAACAGACACCCTGTGAGGTAGGTGGGGCTGAGAGAACTCTCCCAGAAACTGCCCTTTCACAGGCAACCTCTGCAAGAGTTATAGTTGACCCAAGGCCATTCCAGCAGCTGCAAGTGGAGGAGTGGGGAATCAAGCCCGGTTCTCCCAGGTAAGAGTCTGCGCACCTAACCACTACACCAAACTGACTCTCTGTAGAATAATGTTTTGAGAGGCAGAGATTTGTGTTCCCTCCCTTGTTTATCAAGTAGGAACTCTGTGTCCTATGTAGGCTTGCCAGTCCCCAGTGGGGAATCCCCCAGTTTTGCAGGCTCCCTCACCCTACCCCCCGCCAGCTGACCAGCAGGGGTGAAGCTGTGCCCCAACAGCCAGGATGTGCCTTTAGATCTCATCAGGTTTAGAAGCCTGCAAGCGCCTTGTATTTTAAAATGTGTGTGTGCCTTTAAATTTGAGCAGGAAGTGAAAGCTGAATTGGGAGGGGCTAGCAGCAGAGCCACCTATGAGTGAGTGAGAGCACAGTCCCTCAACTTGTTTTGCTTTCATCTTTGTATAGGAACCAGAGCCAGTAAGTGTTTGTGTGTGTGTCTGTGTGAGAGAGAGAGAGAGCAGTCCCTGTGCTTGTTTTGCATTCGTTTCTGACATCTCTGTGTAGGAACCAGAGCCAGTAAGTGTGTGTGTGTGTGAGAGAGAGAGAGCACAGTCTCTGTGCTTGTTTTGCATGTGTTTCAAATATCTTTGTATAGGAACCTGATTATGGGATGGAGGAAAACGCCACCTCTCTCTCTTTTCATTTGCCTGTGTTAGTCCGAAGAAGTTGGTGGAAATATGGCAGTTCCTGTGAGTAAAGCCCCAGTGAGATCACAAAAGTGCGTGCTTGCAAACTCTGTTTTTGGCTGCTTTGTGAGTGTGTGTTCACTTTCATTTCCTGGAATTGCAGCTGCTGGGAGGATGAGGAAATGAAGACTGTTCAGGGGAACCGCATTGCTGTATTTTTATTCATTTATTTTAGGGAATGGGAAAGTCTCCTGGCTCCACCCCCAAAGTTCCCAGGTGTTTTCTGAGTTGCACCTGGCAACCCTAGTCCTATGGTTCCGGGAGAACTAGAGGCCCTGAGAGTGGCCTTTCCTTTCTAGCTTTCTCCCAGATATGGCCCTTAAGGAGGGGGAACCAATTTGTTGTTGTTGTTCAGTCACAGAGTCAAATCTGACTCTTTGGGGCCCCATGGACTAAGTCACACCAGGCCCTCCTGTCTTCCACCATCCTCTGAAGTCCGCTCAAATTCATGTTTGTTACATCAGTAACACTGTCCAGCCATCTCATCTTTTGCCATCCCCTTCTTCTTTTGCCTTCCGTCTTTCCCAACATCAGAGTCTTCTCCAGTGAATGCTCTCTTCTCATTGGGTGGCCAAAGGATTTGAGTTTCAGCTTCAGCATCTGACCTTCCAGGGAACAGTCAGGGTTGATTTCCCTTAGGACTGACTGATTGGATCTTCTTGCAGTCCAAGGAACTCTCTCAAGAGTCTTCTCCAGCACTATAACTCAAAAGCATCTATTCTTCTGCGCTCGGCCTTCCTTATGGTCCAGCTTTCACAGCCATACATTACTACTGGGAATACCATCGCTTTGACTATACGGACTTTCTTTGGCAGGGTGATGTCTCTACTTTTTATTATACTGCCCAGGTTTGCCATAGCTGTCCTCCCAAGGAGCAAATATCTTTTAATTTCATGGCTACAGTCACCATCTGCAGTGATCTTGGATCCCAGAAACGTGAAGTCTGTCACTACTTCCACGTCTTCCCCTTCTGTTTGTCAAGGTGTGATGGGGCCGGATGCCATGATCTTAGTTTTTTTGATGTTGAGTTTCAATCCCACCTTTGTGCTCTCCTCTTTCACCCTCAACAAGAGGTTCTTTAGGTCCTCTTCACTTGCTGCTATTAGAGTGATGCTGTCTGCATATTTATTTATTTTATTTATTTATTTTCGTTGATTTATAGGCTGCCCTTTCCCATGATGGGCTCAGGGCGGCTTCCAGCATAGTAGAACAATCAAACCAGTTTAAAACAATTAAAAGTTAAAATATCTGACGTTGTTGAGGTTTTTCCCGGCAATCTTAATTCCGGTTTGTGCTTCATCCAGGCCGGCATTCTGCATGATGTACTCTGCGCATAAATTAAATAAGCAGGGTAACAATATGCATCCATGTCAAACTCCTTTCCCTATTCTAAACCAATCAGTTGTTCCATATCCCGTTCTGACCGTTGCTTCTTGACCCTTATACAGGTTTCTCAGGAGACATGTCAGGTGGTCTGGTATTCCCATCTCTTTAAGGACTTGCCACAGCTTGTTGCGATCCACACAATCAAATGCTTTAGCGTAGTCAATAGATGTTTTTCTGGTACTGACTTGCTTTCTCCATAATCCAGCGAATGTTGGCAATTTGATCTAGTTCCTCTACCTCTCCAAAACCCAGCTTGTACTTCTGGTAGTTCCCAATCCACATACTGCTGAAGCCTAGCTTGTAGGATCTTTAACATGACGCTGGCATGTGAAATGAGTGCAATGGTGCGATAGTTTGAACATTCCTTGGCATTACTCTTCTTTGGGATTAGAATATAAACTGGCCTTTTCCGGCAAGACAATTTGGGCAAATGATTCAGAAAGAAATGTCAAAAATTTTAGGTTATGACATCAAGAGGTCTCTAGACATTTTTCTGTTGGGATTACAAATGGAAAGTTTTCTGAAACACGATAGAACGATTGTGTGGTGTCTGCTTTCATCTGCAAGGACATTATATGTGCAGTTCTGGAAGCAAAATAAAATACCAGAAAAATGGGACTGGATTTTAAAAGCTATGTCTTGGAGTGAAATGGACAAGCTTACAAGAATCTTGAAAGACTATGATTTGGAGAAATTTATAATGGAATGGAAGAAATTTCAAAAATATGTTGAAAAATATTGGAAGGTAAAAGGGACATTTAGCGAACTTTGATAACAGCTGAAGTTCTGTGAAGTAATGGACTAAAATTACAAAGGAATAATTTTCTTTTGGTTTTCTTTTTTTTATTGTGTTACTTGTATTTTTTTATAAGGGTTAAAAGATAAGAACGAAGATGGACTACAATTATTTTATAGGGTTTGATTTTCCTTTACTTAATTTTTCTTTTTTATCTGTTATAAGATTTTTAATATGAAGATTCTAGGATTGATATAATTACCTTGTTGGGATTTTTTAGCAATTTAAGTAAACACTTTCGGGGGTCATGAAAAGGAGGGAGGGGAGGAGGAAAAAAATAATATAATGTATTGGTGTTAATTTCGTATTAATTTTCTTTTAAGAATATTATAACAATATACTGCAATTTAATAAAACTGTTTTACATGATAAACTGGCCTTTTCCAATCCTGTGGCCACTGTTGCATTTTCCAAATTTGTTGACATAATGAGTGCATCACTTTAACAGCATCGTCTTTTAGGACTTTGAATAGCTCAACTAGGATACCGTCATCTCCGTTCCGCTGTTAGTAATGCTTTCTAAGGCCCATTTGACTTCGCACTCCAGGATGTCTGGCTCGAGGTCAGCGATTTCACCGTTATGGTTGCCAAGGTCATTGAGATCCTTCTTGTATAATTCTTCTGTGTATTTTTGCCACCTCTTCCTAATCTCTTCTGCTTCTGTTAGGACCCTACCGTTTTTGTCCTTTATCACGTTTCCTTGATTTCTCCAATGTTCTTGAAGAGATCTCTTGTCCTTCCCATTCTGTTATTTTCCTCTATTGCTTTGCATTGTTCCTTTCGGAAAGCCTTCTTATTTCTCCTTGCTGTTCTCTGGAAATCTGCATTCAGTTGAGTGATTCTTTCCTTTTCACCTTTGCCTTTCGCTT
Organism: Heteronotia binoei; assembly: GCF_032191835.1. Taxonomy (NCBI): domain Eukaryota; kingdom Metazoa; phylum Chordata; class Lepidosauria; order Squamata; family Gekkonidae; genus Heteronotia; species Heteronotia binoei. The sequence continues at coordinate 10,563,352 of NC_083235.1, read as the reverse complement.
TCCTTCTTTCCTCAGCTATTTGTAAAGCCTCATCAGAGGGCCACTTTGCTTTCTTGCATTTCTTTTTCTTTGGGATGGTGCTGATTGCTGCCTTCTGTACAATGTCATAAACCTCCGTCCATAGTTTTTCAGGCAGTCTGTCTATGACCTCTAGTTCCTTAAACCTATTTTTCACCTCCACTGTATATTCATAAGGGATGTGATCAAGGTCAAACCTGAATGGCCTAATGGTTTCCCCAGTTTTCTTCAGTTTAAGCTTGAATTTTGCAATGAGTAGCTCATGATCTGAGTCACAGTCAACTCCAGTCAACTCTTGTTTTTGCTGACTGTAAGGAGCTTCTCCATCTTTGACTGCAGAGTATATAATCAGTCTGATTTCTGGGTTGCCCATCAGGTGATGTCCACGTGTAGAGTCACCTTTTAGGTTGTTGGAAGAGGGTGTTTGCTATGACCAGCTTGTTCTCTTGGTAAAACTCTATTAGCCTTTGCCCGGCTTCATTTTGTTCTCCAAGGCCAAACTTGTCCGTTGTTCCGGTTACCTTTTGACTTCCTGCTTTGGCATTCCAGTAGCCTATGATGAGGAGGACATCTTTTTTTGGTGTTAATTCTAGAAGGTGTTGTAGATCTTCATAGAACCGGTCCACTTCAGCCTCTTCTGTGTCAGTGGTTGGGGCATAGACTTGGATTACTGTGATATTGAATGGTTTGCCTTGGCTATGGACTGAGATCATTCTGTCATTTTTGAGATTGTATCCCATTACTGTCTTCCTTGAGGGGAATCTTTTTGCCCTTGTGTACTCAACCACCTCTTAGAAGAATTGCAGATTTATACCCCATCCTTCTCCCTGAATCAGAGTGGCTTACAATCTCCCTATATCTTCTCCCCCCACAACAGACACCCTGTGAGGTGGGTGGGGCTGGGAGGACTCTCACAGCAGCTGCCCTTTCAAGCACAACCTCTGCCAGAGCTATGGCTGACCCAAGGCCATTCCAGCAGGTGCAAGTGGAGGAGTGGGGAATCAAACCCGGTTCTTCCAGATAAGAGTCCATGCATTTCACGACTACAGAACGGGTGCTAGTAGTCCTAATGCCTCTCTGCGTATCGGGAAAAATGTGTGTAAGGGCGTTGATCTAAGCAAGAAAAGTGAAACCACAGAATGGCAAAAGAAAAGAAAAGAAAATTGCCAAAGCACCTCTAGTACACATAACTCTCACTAGTACACATCACTCTGGTTGCATTTAGTTATGAATGGGAAATGTGCCTTGGGAATCAATTGAGGAAGAGAATTTAACTGTCCACACGCTCTGGGGGAGCGCCCTGGAAATGAAAAGCAGAAGCTGAGACCCAAAAGGGAACTTGATGCGTAAACTATCTTTTGGTTCATGCTGTTCTAACCCTCCCCCACTTCCCTTCTAATGCTTTTCACTGGGAGGAATGGGGTGGCTGTTCTTGAGTTAGGTTTGGAAGAGGCCTGGTAGTTTGAGTTCTCTTACCAAAAATGCGTTGCTTGAATTCCCCTCCCCCTTTCCATCAAGACTCTTTTGTCTACCAAGTGCCAAGAAGAAGAAGAATGGCAGATTTAAACCCCACCCTTCTCTCTGAATCAGAGACTCAGAGTGGCTCACAATCTCCTTTATCTTCTCCCCCAACAACAGACACCCTGTGAGGTGGGTGGTGCTGAGAGAGCTCTCACAGCAGCTGCCCTTTCAAGGACAACTCCTGCCAGAGCTATGGCTGACCCAAGGCCATTCCAGCAGGTGCAAGCGGAGGAGTGGGGAATCAAACCCGGTTCTCCCAGATAAGAGCCCACACACTTCGCCATTACACCAAACTGTATGTCACTGTAGAATTTTCTGCTTGTTATGGCTTGTGGCTAAAATATTCTTGGTGTTTGGAGGGAACACAGTGGGAGGGCTTCTAGTGTCCTGGCCCTACTGATGGACCTCCTGATGGCACCTGGGTTTTTTGGCCACTGTGTGACACTGAGGGCGTTTTTGCACTGACCTTACGCCGGAGCGACGTCCCTCTTCACCGCGCAGCGTCTGCGCGGATTTCGCACTAATTGCTCCGCAGGACCCGGAAGAGCCGCAAAGTCCCGCGGTTTTTGCGTTGCAAATGTAAACTGCCAAAAACCAGTTTACATTTGCGATGCAAAAGCCGCAGGACTTTGCGGCTCTTCCGGGTTCTGTGGAGCAATTAGTGCGAAATCTGCGCAGACGCTGCGCGGTGAAGAGGGACGTCGCTCCAGCGTAAGGCCAGTGCGAAAACGCCCTGAGTGTTGGAACAGGCTTCCTCAGGAGGTGGTGGGCTCTCCTTCCTTGAATTTTTTCAAACAGAGGCTAGATGGCCATCTGACAGCAATGAAGATCCTGTGAATTTAGGGGGAGATATCTGTGAGTTTCCTGCGTTGTACGGGGGTTGGATTAGATGACCTTGGAGGTCCCTTCCGACTCTATGATTATTCCATGCATGACATGAAAACCCAACCCATGTTTTCAAAACATGGTCTTGATACTGCAGTTGAATGGTCTTCGTGCTGCTGTTTTCTGATCCACAATTTTTAGTCCTCAGACATTTTCACATAATACCAATCTGCAGCTAGTAGAAACACTGTCTGCATGGGTGTTGCGTCGCATGTTCTTGGCCCATAATTGAGCAGCTCCAAGTGGCTGGATGTTTATAGCCCTATTCCATTGCTGTAATCTTAACCCACTTTCCTGGCATCTTTATATAAGAAATAAGCAGATAAAGCTGCTAAGCAGCAGTGACCAAGTCCTGATCCTTCTGTTTTCTTTCCGCCAGAAATTGGAGCAGAATTCACTGTTATGGCTGAAAGCACAGCAGAGAGTATGATACTTGGATCCTTTTAACAAAACACAAAACGACAACTTAGAACTTCCCCGCTTAATCAAGGTAGGTTTTCATTTGATTTCCTTAGAAACTATTTTGGTCACTTCCTTTTTGTAAAATGAGCCAAAGCTCAGGGGGCCGAATCAGGCCCTCGGAGGGTTCCTATCAGGTCCCCGAGCAGCTGGCTGCCATCTGCTTCCTTCTCCCTCTCTCTTGCTTCCTTCTGCATCACAGCTTGCTTTGTAAGGCTTGCAGAGACTCTATTTTCTCCATTGGCTGAGGCTCCTCCCTTGGGGAGGAAGGGAGAAGGGAGAGCTTGCTTTGCCAGGCTCTCTCAATCACACAGCAGAGCTACTGAGCCAAGCCTCTCTTCCTTCTATTGGCTGAGGCTCCTCTCCCTCGTCCCCTGGGGAAAGAAAGAAAGAGCCAGAGCTTCCTTGGCCCAGTTCTCTGGATCCCATGGGAGAGATACAAAGAAAGCACCTTTAAGAACGAGTGCTAATGTTTTAACGGCACATTTCGACATGGCTTGGCCCCAGCAAGGTCTCATTTATGTCAGATCTGGCCCTCATAAATGAATTTGACACCCCTGCTCTAAAACATTTTAAGAACAGAGGTTCAGAAATATTTCCACCCCACCCCGACATATGTTTTAGTACTTGGTTTGTCTAGGGCTGCCAAGTTCCCAGGCCGGGCGGTGGTTCTGCTGCCCTGGAGGTTCCCCCAACGTCCTCCCCCAATGTCACCAGCGTGATGACATCACCCGGAAGTGACATCATTGCGCCGGCAACGTTGCTCACTGACTGCTCTAGGCGTTTCCGGGAAAACTCTATGGTTTCCTGGATGCTCTAGCGATTTGGGAGGGAAAACTATGGTACAATAGGTACCATAAAGTTTTCCCTCCCAAATCGCTAGAGCGTCCAAAGAAAGCCATAGAGTTTTCCCGGAAACGCCTAGAGTGGCCAGCGAGCGAGCGGCCAGTGCGATAATGTCACTTCCAGGTGATGTCATCGCGCCATGCACACACAAAATAAGTCCCCTGCTAGAGCCCACAGGGGCCTTCGCAACCCTAGGTTTGTCCAGCTTAGTAACTTTACCTCATGATTTGTTATCCACCTACATATTTCTCTTGCAGTACTTAATGGCAGGATGTGTCTGGCCACAGCTGGGGGCTTTTGTGGGTTACCTACATTCTCAAAAAAACAGTTTTGCTGGCATCGTTCTCATTCTTTTTCTTGCTGCACAGTCCAGATTTGAACACTCTTGTTCTGCTGTGTGGAAGGGCCAGAGAGGGATGGCACAGAAGTAGAAAAATAGTGTTGTGCCTTTAAACGCTACGAATCATGGGGAGTGTAGTTTGCTGCAGGGCCACAGGTCAGGTGGGCTAAACTAATCGCCTGATAGATCGAAGTGGGCAGCCATGTTGGTCTGGAGCAGTAGGACAAAGTAGGAGTCAAGCCATACCTTTAAGACCAACAAAGTTTTATTCAGAATGTAAGCTTTCGTGTGCTCCAAGCACACTTCATCAGCCCCTCGCCAGATTCTTTCCCGTTGTTTGGGAGTTAGTGGAGGAGATTTTATCCATTATTAAATGGTCCCAGATTTTGGACACCCACAGGTCAATAGTGAGAAGCTTAGTATTTTCCCAACTTTGAGAAATTACCGCTTTTGCTGCTGTAAGAAGAAACATTATTAGAGAACATCTAAGGTGGGGTATCTTAATGGAGGGCCAACGGTTGAGCAAAATTAACATAGCGTCTACTGAAATAGTGATACCAGTTCGTTTTCATATATGACAGGGGTGGCCAGCGTTAGCTCTCTAGATGTTTTTTGCCTACAACTCCCATCAGCCCCAGCCAGCATAGCCAATGGCTAGGTCTGATGGGAGTTGCAGGCAAAAAACATCTGGAGAGCTAACGTTGGCCACCCCTGATGTATGGGATAGGACCTCATGCCAAAAAGGCTTTGGCTATGGGGCATTCCCACCAACAGTGAAGATACGTTTCAGGAATAGCACACCTCTCCAGCACTGTGGAGAATGAGATCCATGAATGTAGGAACCCTGTGGCGCAGAGTGGTAAAGCTGCAGTACTGCAGTCGGAGCCCTCTGCCCCCGACCTGAGTTCGATCCCAGCGGAAGCTGGTTCAGGTAGCTGGCTCCAGGTTGCCTCAGCCTTCCATCCTTCCGAGGTCGGTCAAAGGAGTACTCAGCTTGCTGGGGGGGAAAGTGTAGATGACTGGGGAAGGCAATGGCAAACCACCCCATAAAAAGTCTGCCGCGAAAACATTGTGAAAGCAATGTCACCCCAGAGTCGGAAACAACTGGTGCTTGCACAGGGAGACTGCCTTTACCTTTTTAATGTAGGAGAGCTTTACAGGGGTTAAATACCAACGAATCTGTACTTTGAAATTCTGTTGGAAAATATTTATTGGTTTGTTTTGATAAGCATCCGACAGCCAGATTGTTTCCCGTTGTTCGGGAGTTAGGGAGCGGTTGCAGTCCTTGTGCCAAGAATTGGTGTAAGAGAGCATTTTATTGAGGAATGAAGAAATCAGGATTTGGTAAATTTTTGAAAGGAGACTCTTATTATGTCTGGCAGGATGTATAAGCAAGCGCTTGAAGGATGTGCAAGGACATTTTAAGCCAGTTTTAAATGTCAGGCTATCAAGAAGATGGGAGAAGTAGTCCTTTCTTGATTGATACCCATCGTCACTGAACTGAGGGGTTTTTTTTTCTTGACCTAATAAGGATAGTTACTTGCCTTTCTCTTCAAAGGAGAGCAGAAGGAAATGTAAGAACCACAACTGTGTAGGCTTCAGCACGACACATTTCTAAGAAAAACACTCTCAACCCTCATCCTTCCTAAACTGGCTGAAAAAGCTTTGGCACCGCCTTGCTCAGTTTCAGATGTGCTTGTGATATATAAAGGAAATCTGTAATAAACTCATAGCAGAACTCTGAATCATATAATACAGGGGGACTCATTTGTTATGAGGGATGGATGTGACATAAGTGAGACCATGTTAAGCTGGGCCATGTCGGGTTGGGCCGAGCCATGTTGGGATGGGCCATACGTGTACCTATTTAAGATTTGGTAGCAGAAATATAAACTTTATTAAGGACACAAACACGTTTAAATATATTCTTTACAAAACTTAAAACATGCTTAAAATGTTAGCACTCGGGGCTTTCTTTGTATTTTTCCCATGGGATCCAGGGAACTGGACAAAGGAAGCTCTGGCTCTTTCCTTCCTTCCCCAGGGGACCAGGAGGGTGAGGAGCCTCAGCCAATAGAAGGAAGAGAGGCTTGGCTCAGTAGCTCTGCTGGCAACACAAGCTCTGCCTCCCCCCTTCCTCCTCAAGGGCAGAGCCTCAGCCAATAGAGAAAATAGAGAATTTGCTCTGTAGCTCCTGTGTGATTGGGCAAGCCTTGCAAAGCAAGCTGTGATGCAGAAGGAAGCAAGAGAGAGGGAGAAGGAAGCAGATGACAGCCAGTTGCTCAAGGGCCTGATAGGAGCCCTCGGGGGGCCTGATTCGGCCCCTGGACAGCATGTTTGACACCCCTGAATACATTCAGAACAACTGCTATATAATTATAAACATGCCTTAATTATTTGCTTACATACTGAATCATAAATTTACGTAAAAGGAAACAATGGAAACTTTCTCTAAATTCTATAACAGACTGCAACTATTAACTATAGACATAACATTTGTAATCTGTTGTTCAGGTACCTAAACTAATTCTGGTGTAATTTTGAGAGTTGCCAAAGCAAAGTTCATTGCATTTAGCATGCCTTTTACTATCTGACAAATTTGTTTTTGGGAAGTTTTGTTTAATGGATCAATATCATAGAATCATAGAGTTGGAACGGACCTCTGGGGTCATCTAGTCCAACCCCCTGCACAATGCAGGAAACTCACAAACACCTCCCCCAAAATTCACAAGATCCTCATTGCTGTCAGATGGCCATCTAGCCTCTGTTTCAAAACCTCCAAGGGAGGAGAGCCCACCACCTCCCAAGGAGGAAGGCTGTTCCACTGAGGAACCGCTCTGAACTCACAAACGCCTCCCCCTAAATTCACAGGATCCTCATTGCTGTCAGATGGCCATTTAGCCTCTGCTTAAAAACCTCCAAAGAAGGAGAGCCCACCACCTCCCAAGGAGGAAGCCTATTCCACTGAGTTCTAAATTCACAAACACCTCCCCCTAAATTCACAGGATCCTCACTGCTGTCAGATGGCCATCTAGCCTCTGTTTCAAAACCTCCAAGGAAGGAGAGCCCACCACCTCCCGAGGAAGCCTGTTCCACTGAGGAACTGCTCTAAACTCACAGACACCTCCCCCTAAATTCACAGGATTTCATCACTGTCAGATGGCCATCCAGCCTCTGCTTAAAAACCTCCAAGGAAGGAGAGCCTACCACCTCCCAAGGAGGAAGCCTATTCCACTGAGTTCTAAACTCACAAACACCTCCCCCTAAATTCACAGGATCCTCACTGCTGTCAGATGGCCATCTAGCCTCTGTTTCAAAACCTCCAAGGAAGGAGAGCCCACCACCTCCCGAGGAAGCCTGTTCCACTGAGGAACTGCTCTAAACTCACAGACACCTCCCCCTAAATTCACAGGATCGTCATCACTGTCAGATGGCCATCCAGCCTCTGATGAAAAACCTCCAAGGAAGGAGAGCCCCCCGCCTCCCTAGGAAGCCTTTTCCACTGTGGAACGGCTCTAATGGTCAGGAAGTTCTTCCTAATGTTGAGCCGGAAACCCATTTGATTTAATTTCAACCCGTTGGTTCTGGTCCTACCTTCCAGGGCCACAGAAAACAATTCCACACCCTCCTCTATATGACAGCCCTTCAAGGACTTGAAGATGGCGATGTGCGCTCTCTAAATATGTGCACTCTCCAAAACCAGAAGCCAGAGATGTGTGCTATTGCACTATCATGAAAACCCATTCAAAATGAAAATCAAACGGATGTTTTTCTGTTACCTGGAAACAACTTCCAGTGGCATTAACAGAAATCTTTATGAAGACAGTCTTTGGTGAGAAAGTAACAAACAAGGCTAAGATTCATGCCTGTATTTCAGATTGGCATTCAATAGTGCTAGCATGGTATCCATATCTTTATTTATAGCCTTTTTCCCCCTGAGACCCAAGGTGGATTACAAAGCATAAAAGAGTGCATCCAGACAACGCAAGACATTCAACGAACAATGCAGTTGGACTAGCATTACGAAAAGTAGGGAAAAGGACATTGAAGCAGTGCATGAAATGGAATTACAAAAGCAGCAGAGAGCAAGTCTGAGAGGATGACCTTAATGGTAAAGCTGCAGTACTGCAGTCGGAGCCCTCTGCTCATGACCTAAGTTCGATCCCAGCGGAAGCTGGTTCAGGTAGCCGGCTCCAGGTTGACTCAGCCTTCCATCCTTCTGAGGTTGGTCAAATAAGTACCCAGCTTGCTAGGGGGGGAAAGTGTAGATGACCGGGGAAGGCAATGGCAAAACCACCCCGTAAAAAGTCTGCTGTGGAAATGTTGTGAAAGCAACGTCACCCCAGAGTCGAAAACTACTGGTGCTTGCACAGGGGACTACCTTTACCTTTAGTCTCCACCAAGGAAGCCGTGTCCCAAGTGTTCCTATACTTAGTCAGTATGACAGCTGATCAGGGGTGGAATTCTGGCAGGAGCTTCTTTGCATATTAGGCCACACCTCCCTGATGTAGCAAGCCCTCCTGGAGCTTACAGTAGGCCCTGTAATAAGAGCCCTGTAAGCTCTTGGAGGATTGGCTATATCAGGGAGGTGTGGCCTAATATGCAAAGGAGCTCTCCTAGAATCCCACCCTTGCATATTAGGCCACACCCCCTGATGTAGCCAATCCTCCTGGAGCTCACAGTAGGCCCTGTAATAAGAGCCCTGTAAGCTCTTGGAGGATTGGCTATATCAGGGAGGTGTGGCCTAATATGCAAAGGAGCTCTCCTAGAATCCCACCCTTGCATATTAGGCCACACCCCCTGATGTAGCCAGTCCTCTTGGAGCTTACAGTAGGCCCTGTAATAAGAGCCCTGTAAGCTCTTGGAGGTTTGGCTACATCAGGGAGTGTGTGGCCTAATATGCAAAGGAGCTCCTGCTAGAATTCCACCCCTGCATACGATCAAGAACTGATCCTATTTACAGTGGGTATTGTCCAGGACAAGTTTTCTAGGTTCAATATGTACCATTCAGCTAATGGACTTAGACAAGCTGTACTCCGTTTGCATAAATCCAGTCTTGTGTGCCCTTCAGGGTCATTTTGGGAAATGATGGCAAGAGCAGAATCTGTACCTTGTGGTTTTCTGTAAGTAACGGGAATGGCTTTCCCTCCCTATTTTAAGTCTGTTGTCTGTTCTTGATTACATAATTAAGATTTGTAAGGCCAGAACTTGCACTGAGGACCGGTCAGACTTCCTGCCCGCCCAGGCCAATTGGGGAAGGAAAGCCTCCGTTTTCTGCTGATCATACTTTGTGGCATCTTGTGATGAGCTGACAGGAGACTATTTCTGGGCCAAATTCGGGGAATGGATCATTCCCTTTGTTTCGTCACCACCAACGTTCCCTCTGAGCTGCAGAGTCTTGCGAGCAAAAATTCTACTTTATGAGCCACTGGCTTTAACATGGTGAGCTCCTGCATCAATTTGTGCGCTCCGGGGTCATCCTTCCTGAGCTAAGGTGTGAGCTGGAGGCTAAAAATCTGTGAGCTACCTCACGCTAACTCCGAGGAGACACTGGTCACCACTTGCCTTGTGATATCGGCCCAAGAAGTTTTGACTTAAGGCTTAAGAGGATTTGGAGAGTGGGGTTGAGCATATTTTTTGTATTGATTCCATTTCTGAGTATTGGTTCCATCATTGCATGTGTTGTCCCTGTCATAGAGCAGAAACCTTATTTACAGACAGTGGCCGTGTTGTAGGGGGTTGCCGATCCCCAGGAGGGAGCAGGGGATCCCCCCAGTTTGGACGCCCTCCCCCCACTTCAGGGTCATCAGAAAGTGGGGGGAGGGGAGGAAAATGTCTGCTAGGAACTCCATTGTTCCCTATGGAGACTTATTCCCATAGGAAATAATGGAGAACTGATCCGTGCGTATCTGGGGGGGGGGCTGTTTTTTGAGGTAGAGGCACCAAATTTTCCATATAGCATCCAGTGCCTCTCCTCAAAAATACCCCCCAAGTTTCAAAACGATTGGACCAAGGGGTCCAATTCGATGAGCCCCCAAAGAAGGTGCTCCTATCCTTCATTATTTCCTATGGAAGGAAGGCACTGAAAAGGTGTGCGGTCCCTTTAAATGGGATGGCCAGAACTCCCTCTGGAGTTCAGTTCTGCTTGTCACACCCTTGTCTCCTGGCTCCACCCCAAAGTCTCCTGGCTCCACCCCCAGAGTCCCCCGATACTTCTTAACTTGGACTTGGCAACCCTACCGTGTTGTGTGTTTGTAGCCTTCTGAGCCACCTGGGCGTGCCACTTACTAAACCTCCTGTGGTAGTGGTCTTTGCCCGATGCAGACGGCCGAGACTGCTTTGGTGCGGTGGGACCGGCTATCGTTGCAGATAAATGAACTTTCAGCAGATGATCTGCAGCCCTGCAGTTCGATTCCATGAATTCTGTCTAGTGACAAGATGCCAGAATCAAGCATTCTGACTTGAACATATGAACATATGAAGCTGCCTTCTACTGAATCAGACCCTGGATCCATCAAAGTCAGTACTGTCTACTCAGACTGGCAGCGGCTCTCCAGGGTCTCAAGCTGAGGTTTTTCACGCCTACTTGCCTGGACCCTTTTTAGTTGGAGATGCTGGGGATTGAACCTGGGACCTTTTGCTTACCAAGCAGATGCTCTGCCACTGAGCCACCATCCCTCTCCCCATGAACATATGAAGCTGACTTCTACTGAATCAGACCCTGGATCCATCAAAGTCAGTACTGTCTACTCAGAATGGCAGCGGCTCTCCAGGGTCTCAAGCTAAGGTTTTTCATGCCTATTTGCCTGAACCCCTTTAAGCTGGAGATGCTGGCAATTGAACCTGGGTATTGGAACCTTCTGCTTACGAAGCGGATGCTCTACCACTGAACCACCGTCCCTCCCCTTAGACATATGAACATATGAAACTGCCTTCTATTGAATCAGACCCTCAGTCTATCAAAGTCAGTATTGTCTACTTAGACTGGCAGTGGCTCTCCAGGGTATCCAGCTGAGGTTTCTCATACCTACTTGCCTGGACCCTTTTGAGTTGGAGATGCCGGGGATTGAACCTTGGACCCTCTGCTTACCAAGCAGATGCTCTACCACTGAGCCACTGTCCCTTGCCTAAATCCTCCATGGATTCTGCCTCCTAGCACTGTGATTCAGAGGCTTGACTGCCTCTGGACGTGGAGGTTGAACATATGTGAAGCTGCCTTCTACTGAATCAGACCCTGGGTCCATCAAAGTCAATCTTGTCTACTCAGACTGGCAGCGGCTCTCCAGGGTCTCAAGCTGAGGTTTTTCACGCCTATTTGCCTGGACCCTTTTTAGTTGGAGATGCTGGGATTGAACCTGGGACCTTCTACTTACCAAGCAGATGCTCTGCCACTGAGCCACCGTCCCTCCCCATGAACATATGAAGCTGCCTTCTACTGAATCAGACCTTCAGTCCATCAAAGTCAGTATTGTCTACTCAGACTGGCAGTGGCTCTCCAGGGTCTCAAGCTGAGGTTTTTCATGCCTGCTTGCCCGGACCCTTTTTAGTTGCAGATGCTGGCGATTGAACCTGGGACCTTCTGCTTACCAAGCAGATGCTCTACCACTGAGCCACCGTCCCTCCCTGACTTAGAGTGTATTGGGAAGACTCAGAATGTGGAGAGAGGCATGCAGGAGGTGGCCATATTTTCATTAAAAAGTAATTTATTACCTGGTTGCTTTGTCTTTACATAACAGTGGAAGAAACTAGAATCCTTGTTTGGAGAGTCTGGGGCGTTATAATAATCAGGAAATTGTCACAGTAGATCAGCTCTAAAAAAGGAATACAGGAAGGAGAATAAATTTATGAAGAAGTGGTGGATTGTTTTTAAGGGAAACTACTCAATTAGGAAACAAAAAAACCCAAATATAAAAATATGTCTATTGATATTAAAGCAAGCATATTATTTCTTCACCCAAAGGGTGATTAACACATGGAATTCACTGCCACAGGAGGTGGCGGCGGCTACAAGCATAGCTTCAAGAGGGGATTGGGTAAACGTATGGAGCAGAGGTCCATCAGTGGCTATTAGCTACAGTGTGTTGGAACTCTCTGTCTGGGGCCAGTGATGCTCTGTTTTCTGGGTGCATGGGAGAGGCAACAGTGGGAGGGCTTCTACTGTCTTGCCCCACTGGTGGACCTCCTGACAGCACTTGGGGTTTTTTGGGCATTGTGTGACACAGAGTGTTGGACTGGATGAGCCATTGGCCTGATCCAACATGGCTTCTCTTATGTTCTTCTGTGACACAGAGCGTTGGACTGGGTGGGCCATTGGCCTGACCCAACATGGCTTCTCTTATGTTCTTCTGTGACACAGAGCGTTGGACTGGGTGGGCCATTGGCCTGACCCAACATGGCTTCTCTTATGTTCTTATGTGACACAGAGTGTTGGACTGGATGGGCCATTGGCCTGACCCAACATGGCTTCTCTTATGTTCTTACGTGACACAGAGTGTTGGACTGGATGTGCCATTGGCCTGACCCAACATGGCTTCTCTTATGTTCTTACGTGACACAGAGTGTTGGACTGGATGGGCCATTGGCCTGACCCAACATGGCTTCTCTTATGTTCTTATGTGACACAGAGTGTTGGACTGGATGGGCCTTTGGCCTGACCCAACATGGCTTCTCTTATGTTCTTATGTGACACAGAGTGTTGGACTGGATGGGCCTTTGGCCTGACCCAACATGGCTTCTCTTACATTCTTATGTTCCAATAATGAGTGTTGTGAGCAAGCAACATGGTGAAAGGGAATAGGTATTTCACAGACACTGTTTGTAAAATTACAACACCCAGATGACAGCCAGTTGCTCGGGGGCCTGATAGGAGCCCTCAAGGGGCCTGATTTGGCCCACGAACTTCATGTTCAACACCCCTGATTTAGATGGTTATTGGGGATCCTTGGTCAGTTTCTTTTTGCTGCCACCTTGTTTTAGATTATATGAGGAATCAAACGAAGAAAATGGCCGTTTCCATGTTGATTCAGTTTTTGGATTTTTTTTTAAGTAATTCAAAATGTTTATTTAAATATTAACCATGCATATGAAATGCTCTCCATATACCAAGTAATCCAATACAATCATAAAATAAATGTCAAAGGATTTTGAAGCTCAAAGTAGGCTAGTGCTGCCAACTTACAGTTGAGGTTATTAATATTAAGCATGTGCATAGAATAAGGTCTTGTCGAGACAAAACACTTACACATATAAACATACACACACACATAAGAGATGCCATGTTGGATCAGGCCAATGGCCCATCCAGTCTAACACTCTGTGTCACACAGTGGCCAAAAAACCCACAGGTGTCATCAGGAGGTCCACCAGTGGGGCCAGGACACCAGAAGCCCCCCCACTGTGCCCCCCCAAGCACCAAGAATACAGAGCATCACTGCCCCAGACATAAGAACATAAGAGAAGCCATGTTGGATCAGGCCAATGGTCCATAAGAACCGAAGAGAAGCCATGTTGGAGCAGGCCAGTGGCCCATCCAGTCCAACACTCTGTGTCACACAGTGGCCAAAAACCCCAAGTGCCATCAGGAGGTCCACCAGTGGGGCTATTGTGCCCCCCCCTACTCAAGCACCAGAATACAGAGCTTCACTTGCCCCAGACAGAGAGTTCCAACGATAAGCTGTGGCTAATAGCCACTGATGAACCTCTGCTCCATATGTTGATCCAATCCCCTCTTGAAGCTGGCTATGCTTGTAGCCGCCGCCACCTCCCACACACGCTCACGACCACACACAAAAAAAACACTCAAAAAAGGTGGGGGGAGGGCAAGAGCAAGTAAGCTGAATGCAGTGCTATTAAAGAAAGATATTCTGCAGTAGGCGTAGAGTAGGAGTGGGTTGAAGAACTCACATTCCAAGTGAGAAAAGGTTCCCATTTCCACAAAAAAGACTTGCAAGTTTGTCAAGCACCGGTATAAGTTTTTGGATTCTTAAATGACCGGTCATAGAAACAGCAGGTAGGAAATTAGCTTTTTTCCTGGGTTTGCTTTATATTTTCCTTGCAGCTCTGGCTAATGCCGTCGTTTCTTCGTTCAACCTTTTCTGCCCAGGCGATGATCTAAAATGCAGCACACGACGTGCACGGAGGATCGGATCCACCATGCGCTGGAGAGGTGCCTCCATGGCCTCAGCAAAAACACCATCTCTGCTAGTACTTGGACAGGTAAGTGACTGCGCAAGAGCTATGCAGGGATCATCTGAGTCTTCTCTCCCCCTCCGCCAGTTTGCAGCAGGCACATTTCCCGATTCTTTCTTCTGTCTCCTGCCATTTCTACATGCCCCTGGATTTCTTTTTGTTGTTCAGTCCCACAGTCGAGTCCGACTCTCTGCAACCCCATGGACCAAGTCACGCCAGGCCCTCCTGTCTTCCACCATCCTCTGAAGTCTGCTCATATTCGTGTTTGTTACATCACTAACGCTGTCCAGCCATCTCCTCTTTTGCCGTCCCCTTCTTCTTTTGCCTTCTGTCTTTCCCAGCATCAGGATCTTCTCCAGGGAATGCTCCCTTCTCATTGGGGGGCCAAAGGATTTGAGCTTCAGCTTCAGCATCTGACCTTCCAGGGAACAGTCTGGGTTGATTTCCCTAAGGACTGACTGTTTGTATCTTCTTGCAGTCCGAGGGACTCTCAAGAGTCTTCTCCAGCACCACATCTCAAAAGCATCTATTCTTCTGCGCTCATCTTTTGCTGTCTCCTTCTTCTTTTGCCTTCTGTCTTTCCCAGCATCAGGGTCTTCTCCAGTGAGTGCTCCCTTTTCATTTAGTGGCCAAAGGGTTTGAGCTTCAGCTTCAGCATCTGACCTTCCAGGGAACTGTCAGGGTTAATTTCCCTTAGGACTGACTGATCTGATCTTCTTGCAGTCCAAGGGACTCTCAAGAGTCTTCTCCAGCACCAAAGCTCAAAAGCGTCTATTCTTCTGCACTCGGCCTTCCTTATGGTTCAGCTCTCAAAGCCATACATTACTACTGGGAATACCATCGCTTTTACCTGGATTCCTAGTCCTAGTATAATATAGTGGGTTCGACGCAAGGAAGAGGTGAGGTAGTAGTGATCATAGCTCTTTTATTAGATACAGCCTAGCATAGGGCTGCACTAAAAGACTGAACTGGGCCAATGGGGCCAACTTATAAACACTACAGCAGGGGTCCCCAAACCCCGGGTTGGGGGCCGCTACCGCTCCGTGGCCTGTTAGCAACCGGGCCATGAGTTGTATAATTATTTCATTTTATATTTTAAAAAGGTAAAGGAAAGGTCCCCTGTGCAAGCAACAGTCGTTTCCGACGCTGGGTTGACGTTGCTTTCACAACGTTTTTGTGACGGAACCGGCCCGATTCTGCCTTCAGACCCGGTCCCGTCAGCTCCCTATTGAGTCGCCAACTCCTGGAGGGAGCTATTTCTCCTCCTGCCCCTTGGGCTCGCTGCCACCACCTGCTCAGTCTAGGGGTTCAGATTGAGAGGAACAGGACTCCCAATCCCCCTCTCCAGCTATGAGGCTAGGCCTCAAGGTCCTCTGCCACCCTGCACTTGGGTTTCACAGAGACCTCAGCACTTCTTTGGGGCAGGAGGAGAAATAGCTCCCTCCAGGAGTTGGCGACTCAATAGGGAGCTGACGGGACCGGGTCTGAAGGCAGAATCGGGCCGGTTCCGTCACATTTGGTGGCAGCGGTGGGATGACTTACTTGGTCTTACTGCCTGGAGGCCTCATTTTCCTGACTAGGCCGCATGCACAGGCAGGAACCCCCACACTGGCAACCTCTTCCTTCGAGCTGCAGCTGAGAACTGACTTCTCTTCCTGCCTAACACATGCCAAGAACAAAAGAACTTCCTGTCTCTCTAGGAGACTTTCCCCCTAGCGTTGTTGGTTTGGCTCTGGAAGGGAGGGGGGAGTGAGGGGAAGGCTAGGCCCAAGCCTGCTTCGCAGTTTAGCGATCCCGCCCAATGAAGCACCAACATTGACTAAGATGGCGTTTCTCCACACGTCCCCCTCCTTAAATTCTGAGCCGGAGGGGTTGCCTCTGACAGAGGTGACCCCGTAGCAGAATCCAACCAAACAAGGAGAAACCCATTAACCCAAACAGAACATTCACCAAGATTAGGAATTTTCCCAACAATACACAAAGTCCCACACCCTAGGTGTCCATGTCCTTTCTGGACAACCAGTCGCATTGCTGCATTCAGAAGGAATGTCCAGTCCTTAAGATGTACTCCTCCATCTCCCAGGACCACCTCTGGAGTTTGGTGCTCTCCCTCCGTTGCTGCTGTTGCTGGGGTGAGTGGTCCATCAAAGGAGGAAATTCCTGGCCCCACATATGAGGTTGGAAACTGCCCAGTTCCCACACAGTTGCTTCTTCTTTATCCCTCATTGGTGGAATGTTCCCTCTGTCCACTCTGACCTCCCAGAAAACCACCTCTGGGCTCCAAACAATTGCTGTCCCAGCTTCTTTTTGTCTCCTTCCTTCCTACCTATATGCAACACCATGGACCTCGCAGAGAATGACTGTGGTATATTCACCTGCCCCACTTTAACTGCCTTTCCCGTCTTCTCCATAGCCACCACATAAGTAGCATCGTCCCGGTCATCCACAATCACATGGGGTCCCTCCCATTCCACTTTCCGTTCACCAGAATGAAGTGGCAGGAAAGCCAACACCCTATCCCCTGTCTCAGCTTCTGCGAACTCCACTTTCTGGTCCCTTGCCACCTCACACAGCGGTTCCAGACTAGGGTCACGTTGGATCTCTGACAGAAAGGTTTCTGGTTCCCCCAGGCTCTCTATCATCTGTTCCTTCAAGCCACCCCTAGTCCCACTGTTTCCAGGACACTCAGCCAAAGTTTGATCTGGGTTCTCCGACCCCTCAGTTGGTTTTTCAGTGTCAACCAACTGAGCTCCTTCCTGCCGGGAAGGCTCCACAGCATCCTGCTGCCCTTGCGGAAATTGGCACCCCTCTTCCCATTGGACACACCCTCCTGCAGGGCTTGAGACAGGCTGGTCCTCCCCCTCCCTGGTTGGTGGTGAGGTGGCTTCCCTAAAGTTGCCTTCCTCCCCCCACCTTCCCCTGAGGGTTTGGCTTGGGTTCTCAGTCCCCTCGGTTGGTTTTTCAGCACTACCAAACTGACCCCCCTCTTGCCTGGAAGGTCCCACAGCTTCCCAGGACTCCTGTCTGCCCTGCTTCAAGACAACCTGTTCCGAGAGAGTCTCGGACGATCCCACTTCCTGATCCACAGCTACTTGGTGAACCGATTCCAACCTAAGGCCGCTCAGGACCCCCTTCTGGAACCGCTCCCGTTCCCCCAAGCCTTCAGCTATGTGCTCCTCTGAGCCCACATTAGCCTTGCTGCTCTCAGAACCTCCTGTGAAATCTCAACTCTCCACCTCTGTCTCTTCAGGATGCACATCCTTTACGCTAGACAGGTTCCTTTCCTCGCTAGGAACATCTACAGCCTCTTGCTGCACTTGGGGAAAGCTACACCCCTTTTCCCCTTGGGAACACCCTACTCTAGGGCTTGAGACAGGCTGGTCCTCCCCCTCCTGGGTGACTGCCCTCTCTTCGTCCTCAGTAACCTGGGCTATTTCCCCCTCCCTGGTTGGTGGTGAGGTGGCTTCCCTAACGTTGCCTTCCTCCTCCCACTTTCCTCTGAGGGTTTGGCTGCCGATTACAGCATTGATAGAGTACTGGCCAACCAACAAATCCTGGCCCAATAACACTGGAACTGTCTGTTCCTTCATTACTTCAAATTCAGAATAGGACTTACATTCTTGTGGAGCTAAACCCCTGAACTGCTTTCGGGAGTGGTCTGGCCCCAGTTTAAACCTTTTAAATACAGTGGCTTTATAGGCCGCAAAAGTTATCCCCCCATCTTCCATAGGCATGCTGTAATAGATGGCTGAAAGCTCTCCAGTCAGGTTGCTACAGAGGTAAGACATATAGTCTTCCTCTGCAATCCCCCACTGTTTGGCTGCCTTCTCAAAGTTGGAGAGGTATATGGAGGGGTCTTCTCCCTCTTGGTATACTGCAAAGTCTTTGGGGGTGACTTTGATCTTTTTGCTTAGTTCAGCTTCCAGACGTAGCACCTCAAGCTCATGGCGACGTTGCTCTTCCTGCTCCTGTCTGCGGATCTCAGCTTGTCTCAGCTCCCTCTCAGCTTGTCTTTCCTCCCTCTCTCTTTCCTCCTGTCTACGCTCTTGGTACGCCTCGATACGTATTCTCTTCAGTTCCAACTGTAGCCGCAAAATTGCTTCTGACTGGGTAGGGGGCACTTTTGCAGGTGCCCCTGCATGCTTAAGATGCTCCAACAGGAGGTCTTTCATATCTACTACAGTCATGTTGTCACACTCCAGCTTTTGCTTTGCGCACTCTTCCTGGAGCTGCGGCTCTGTCATCTTCAGGATTTCCAGCCTCTTAGCACGCTCCATCCTAACTAACTAAACTTTCCCTATTCCAGTTGACCCGAAAATAAAACAAAACCTCTATTGCTTCCTCTGGGTGCTTGCACGTATCAAAAAACAAAAATGCCTGGCCAATCAAGTTCTCTGTTTGTTCTTATCCCACCGCTGCCGCCAAATGTGACGGAACCAGCCCGATTCTGCCTTCAGACCCGGTCCCGTCAGCTCCCTATTGAGTCGCCAACTCCTGGAGGGAGCTATTTCTCCTCCTGCCCCAAAGAAGTGCTGAGGTCTCTGTGAAACCCAAGTGCAGGGTGGCAGAGGACCTTGAGGCCTAGCCTCATAGCTGGAGAGGGGGATTGGGAGTCCTGTTCCTCTCAATCTGAACCCCTAGACTGAGCAGGTGGTGGCAGCGAGCCCAAGGGGCAGGAGGAGAAATACAGCAGACTTTTTACGGGGTGGTTTGCCATTGCCTTCTCCAGTCATCTGCACTTCCCCCACTGGCAAGCTGGGGACTCATTTTACTGACCTCGGAAGGATGGAAAACTGAGTCAACCTGAGCCGGTGACTTGAACCCAGCTTCCGCCAAGATCGAACTCAGGTCATGAGCAGAGGGCTCCCAACTGCAGTACAGCAGCTTTACCACTCTGCGCCACGGGGCTGCCCTAGATTCGATATGTACCATTCAGCTAAAGGACTTAGATAAGCTCTACTTCGTTTGCATAAATACAGTCTGGTGTGCTCTTATATATTACAAGATATGCAGCCCCCCGTCCGTAAAGAGCATGGCTTCTGACATGCCTTGCAACATTGCTATGCAATTTATTATAGGGGATGGTGGAAATATGTGACCAGGAGTAACATGACCAGTAAAACAGGAAAAGCCCCCTCTCTGGTATGTTCCCCCATTTGAGTTGTTGCTGGAGCCTTTCTGGCTACACCAGAAACTGCTGAATTTTTGCAGTTGCTTAGGAGAGCATAAAAGTTCTTGCACACCATACAAACACCCTTAGTTCTTACGTTACCTGTTTTCCAAACAAGCAGGAGGGACGTGAGTCTGTGATTTACGGTATGTGTCCTCTGCAGTTGCAATAAAGGGGTTTATCTTTAGAAGCCTCTTGTCTTGGAAACTGCACGTTGGCCCCTCTGGAAGCACAGACTCTCCCAGTTGTAGTCTTGGCCCAGAGCACTTGTGCCCAGGCCTTGAATTCAGCAGGAGCTCCCAGAAGCACAGATCCTGAACCTTTCTGAGCGTTCCCCCTTTTCCTCCTCACCTCCCTTGTCCATTGAATAGAAGGTGCAGCTGCATAACGATCCCTGGATTAGGAGAGTGGGCAACCAGCCTGCCCCCAGGGTTGGTTCTCGTGAACTGAAGTGGATGAGCTGCTGTGTATAGAGCAGTTGCCTTAAGCACCGGTTTCTAGTTTACTAATGCGACCCGTGGAAGAGGCAAATGAAACAGGAGAATAGCCGGTATGGTGTTGCCACACTGGCTGAATAAGAGAACTGCTGCCTTAAGAAATACAAGTGTTTTCACGTTACTATTTGCGTCTGGAGATGTACGAGCTTAGCAGGATTTGGTACCTTCTTTTCTTCATTTGAGCATCCGGATTGGATTTCAGTTTATGATTATGAATTTCGGACCTTGAAAGTGACTGCAAGCATAGGAATTGCACTGATATAAATTTATGTAAAATATAAAATGTATTCATTGACACAGCATGATTGTTTGCAAGGCTTAATACACAGGGTTTTTTCGATTTCTAATTATACGCTGTGGTTTCCTGTTTGTATTGAATCCCCAGGTGGGGGCAGGGGATCCCCCGGTTTGGAGGTTCTCCCCCCCCCTTCAGGGTCATCAGAAAGCAGGGGGGGGGGAGGGAGGGAAATGTCTGCTGGGCACTCCATGATTCCCTAGGGAGACCAATTCCCATAGCATATAATGAAGAATTGATCAGTGGGTATCTGGGGCTTAGGGTGGACTGTTTTTTGAGATAGGGACACCATATTTGCAGCATAATATGCAGTGCCTCTCCTCAAAATACCCTCCAAATTTCAAAAAGATTAGACCGGGGGTCCAATTGTATGAGCCCCCCAAAAGGTACCCCATCCTTCATCATTTTCAGCGGAAGGAAGGCATTTAAAAGGTATGCGGTCCCTTTAAATGTGAGGACCAGAACTCCCTTCGGAGTTCAATTATGTTTGTCGCAACCATGCTCCTGGCTCCACCCCCAATGTCTCCTGGCTCCACCCCTAAAGTCTCCTGGCTCCACCCCAAAGTCTCCTGGCTCCACCCCCAATGTCTCCTGGCTCCACCCCCCCAAAGTCCCCAGATATTTCTTGAATTGGACTTGACAACCCTAAGCACGTGTGATCCATACCAGGTACTGATCCAGGGCACTGCCTGGTGAAAGTCCTGCCCAAAACCAGGCAGGATCAGTATGAGTGGTACAGCCCAGAACCCTGAAGCTAGCTGGCACCAGGCCCATGGCGCCCTATGAGACCCAGAGGGCCCAGCCTCCTTGTGGATTTTACGGGCCCCCTCCCCAAGCCTTGCCTCACCCCTCTCCCTGGGGACCCCTCACCCCGATCACCTCAGCACATGAAGCAGGGAGCGGCACTGGCAAGCTCTCCCCTGAACCACTCTCAGCAGAGGTGGGTGGGTGGGCAGATCCCGAAAGTTGGGTGGGTAGGTGGGCAGCCAGCCCCGCCCCCTGCTCCCAGCAGCCCTTAGTCTGGCTCCACGTGCTGCCTTGTTTTCCACCACCGTGAGCCTGAACAGTCAGTTCTTGGGTGGGTGGGAGGAGCGACTCCCAGATTGCGCAGGCTGCAAGGGCAGCTAGAGTCCTTTCAGGGTGGGGAGGGTGGGAGGAGGGCAGCTGGAGTTGTCTCCCTTAGGGTTGCCAATCCCCAGGTGGGGGCAGGGGATCCCCCGGATTGGAGGCCCTCCGCCCGCTTCAGGGTCATCAGAAAGCTGAGGGTGGGGGAGGAAAATGTCTGCTTGGCAGTCCATTATTCCCTATGGAGACTTATTCCCATAGGAAATAATGGAGAATTGATCCACGGGTATCTGGGGCTCTGCAGGGGCTGTTTTTTGAGGTAGAGGCACCAGCTTTTCAGTATAGCATTCAGGGACTCTCCCCAAAATACCCTCCAAGTTTCAAAAAGATTGGACCAGGGATCCAATTCTATGAGCCCCCAAAGAAGGTGCCCCTATCCTTCATTATTTCCTAAGGAAGGCAGGCGTTTCAAAGGTGTGCAGTTCCTTTTATATGTGGTGGCCAGAACTCTCTTTGGAGTTCAATGATGCTTGTCACACCCTTGCTCCTGGCTCCATCCCCAAAATCTCCTGGCTGTACCCCAAAGTCTCCTGGCTCCACCCCCAAAGTCCCCAGATATTTCTTGGATTGGACTTGGCAAACCTAGTCTCCCCCAGCCACCATGTACAAGCTTCGCACGTTCTCTGCCACTCCCGGTTGGGGAAGAGCACAGGAAAGCAGGGAAATGGGAAGGGCGTGCACAGATACAAATTAGCCTTCTTTTGAACTTTTGGAATTGGAAGTTGATCTGAGAGCCAGTTTGGTGTAGTGGTGAAGTGCGCGGACTCTTATCTGGGAGAACCAGGTTTGATTCCCCGCTCCTCCACTTGCAGCTGCTGGAATGGTCTTGGGTCAGCCATAGCTCTTGTAGGAGTTGTCCTTGAAAGGGCAGCTGCTGTGAGAGCCCTCTCAGCCCCACCTACCTCACAGGGTTTGATTCCCTGCTCCTCCACCTGCAGCCGCTGGAATGGCCTTGGGTTAGTCATAGCTCTCGTAGGAGTTGTCCTTGAAAAGGCAGCTGCTGTGAGAGCCCTCTCAGTCCCACCCACCTCACAGGGTGTCTGTTGTGGGGGAGGAAGAGAAAGGAGATTGTAGGCCGCTCTGAGTCTCTGATTCAGAAAGAAGGGCGGGGTATAAACCTGCAATTCTTCTTCTTCTTCAGGCTGAGCTCCAGGAAAGGTAGAAGGGGAATTGGAGCTTACATGCAATTTAAATCACACTGGAGGGGGAAGGGAGAGGGGTGGCCCCCACCGTCTTCAGCTTCTTGCTCTAGGGTTGCCAATTCCCAGGTGGGGGCAGGGGATTCCCTGGTTTGGAGGCCCTCCCCCCGCTTCAGGGTCATCAGAAAGCGGGGGGAGGGGAGGGAAATGTCTGCTGGGAACTCATGATTCCCTATGGAAACTTATTCCCATGGGAAATAATGGAGAATTGATCCGCGGGTATCTGGGGCTTTGCGGGCCCTGTTTTTTGAGATAGAGGCACCACATTTTCAGCATTGCATCCAGTGGCTCTCCCCAAAATACTCCCTAAGTTTCAAAAAGATTGGACCAGGGGGTCTAATTCTATGAGCCCCCAAAGAAGGTGACTCTATCCTTCATTATTTCCTATGGAAGAAAGGCATTGAAAAGGTGTGCGGTCCCTTGATATGTGGTGGTCAGAACTCCCTTTGGAGTTCAATTATGCTTGTCACATCCTTGCTCCTGGCTCCACCCCCAATGTCTCCTGGCTCCACCCCCAAAGTCCCCAGATATTTCTTGAATTGGACTTGGCAACCCTATCTTGCTCTCACCTCCATAGCCCCCCTCCTGCAAGCCCCCCTACGACCCCCTCCCCCTGTGACTCTTAGCTACAGGGCATGTTGGCAGTTACTTGTTACTTGAGATTCTTTTATCCTCACCTCGAGTTTCTACTATGATACTAAATCGGCTCAGAGGAAGTCTGTCGCCTGGATGCAGCCTTAAAGAGTTGTCAGCAAACACTACGGTATCACACCTCCAGCTGGGTGACAACTGTCCACATTGCTGCAAAACAATTTAGTACTGATCTGGCTCAGGGTGCTTTTTTTCTCAGAATCTCATGTGTGGTTGCTCTGTAATCCAGCTTCTATGGTTAGCGTTTCCTTTCTCTGTTCTTCCCTAAAATAAAAAAAAGGCAGTTCGTAGCTTGCAGTCAACAACCTCTAAAACCGCTGCAGAGAAACTGTGACTGTTTTGGCACTAGAACAAAGCAGGAATCAAGTGTCGCCTTTAAGACCGGCAAAGTTTTATGCAGAATGTTTTATTCAGAAAGCTTACATTCTGAATAAAACTTTGGTGCGTCTTAAAGGTGCAACTTAGAATCATAGAGTTGGAAGGGACCTCCAGGGTCATTAGTCCAGGGGTGGCTCTCCAGATGTTTTTTGCCTACAAATCCCATCAGCCCCCGCCATTGGCCATGCTGGCTGGGGCTGATGGGAGTTGTAGGCCAAAAACATCTGGAGAGCTACCGTTGGCCACCCCTGATCTAGCCCAACCCCCTGCACAATGCAGGAAACTCACAAATACCTCCCCCTAAATTCACAGGATCTTCATTGCTGTTGGATGGCCATATAGCCTCTGTTGAAAAACCTCCAAGGAAGGAGAGCCCATCACCTCCTGAAGAAGCCTGTTCCACTGAGGAATTGCTCTAACGGTCAGGAAGTTCTTCCTAATGTTGAGCCGGAAACTCTTTTGATTTAATTTCAACCCGTTGGTTCTGGTCCTACCTTCCGGGGCCACAGAAAACTCCACCCCATCCTCTCTATGACAGCCCTTCAAGGACTTGAAGATGGTGGTCCTATCACCTCTCAGCCGCCTCCTCTCCAGGCAAAACATGCCCAGCTCCTTCAACCTTTCTTCATAGGGCTTAGTCTCCAGACCCCTCACCAACTTGACTCCTGCTCTGTTCTGCTGCTTCTGACCAACACGGCTGCCCACCTGGATCTGTTTTGGCACTGTTTATGAGTCATATTTACACCAATTCTGGAGGAAGCCTGTATATAAATGGCAATGAATACTTCCTTCTCCCTCTCTCTTGCTTCCTTCTGCATCACAGCTTGCTTTGCCAGGCTTACTCAATCGCACAGCAGAGCTACAGAGCAAAGCCTCTGTTTTCTCCAATGGCTGAGGCTCCTCTCTTGGGGAGGTACCATAGAGTTTTTACTTTGTAAAATGCTAGAGCATCTGGGAAAACCATAGAGTTTTTCCATAAATGCCTAGAGCGGCTGGCACGCAACGTTGCCGGCACGATGACACCACTAGTGGGTGACATCATCGCGCCTAGACGCCGCAGGGGACTTGGCAACCCTAATAGACCAGCTTGGTCATTTGCTGACTCTGTGTTTCTTGTTTTCTCTTTGTCAGCTGGGCTTTGTCTGAATTGCTGGAGCCTCCAGGAGCTGGTTAGCCGTGATGCAGGGAACTACCTCATCCTTCTGGAGAAAATACTACAAAAGGCTGAAGAGGTACATGGGGGGGGGGGAGAGTTGGGTTGAAATTAAATCAAAAGAGTTTCCGGCTCAGCATTAGGAAGAATGTCCTGACAGTTAGAGTGGTTCCTCAGTGGAACAGGCTTCCTTGGGAGGTGGTGGGCTCTCCTTCCTTGGAGGGTTTTCAACAGAGGCTAGAGGGCCATCTGACAGCAATGAAGATCCTGTGAATTTAGGGGGAGGTGTTTGTGAGTTTCCTGCATTGTGCAGGGGGTTGGACTAGATGACCCTGGAGATCCCGTCCAACTCTAGGATTCTATTAGGAAGAATGTCCTGACAATTAGAGCGGTTCCTCAGTGGAACAGGCTTCCTCAGGAGATGGTGGGCTCTCCTTCCTCGGAGGTTTTTCAACAGAGGCTAGATGGTCATCTGACAGCAATGAAGATCCTGTGACTTTAGGGGGAGGTGTTTCTGAGTTTCCTGCGTTGTGCAGGGGGTTGGACTAAATGGCCCTGGAGGTTCTGTCCAACTCTAGGGTTCTATTAGGAAGAACTTCCTGACCGTTAGAGCAATTCCTCAGTGGAACAGGCTTCCTCAGGAGATGGTGGGCTCTCCTTCCTTAGCGGTTTTTCAACAGAGGCTAGATGGCCATCTGACAGCAATGAGGATCCTGTGAATTTAGGGGGAGGTGTTTGTGAGTTTCCTGCATTGTGCAGGGGGTTGGACTAGATGGCCCTCGAGTTTCCGTCAAACTTTCGGGTTTTATTAGGAAGAACTTCCTGACCGTTAGAGCAATTCCTCAGTGGAACAGGCTTCCTCGGGAGGTGGTGGGCTCTCCTTCCTCGGAGGTTTTTCAACAGAGGCTAGATGGCCCTTGGACAGCAATGAGGATCCTGTGAATTTAGGGGGAGGTATTTGTGAGTTTCCTGCATTGTGCAGGGGGCTGGACTAGATGGCCCTGGAGGTTCCGTCCAACTCTAGGATTCTATGAGGAAGGACTTCCTGACGGTTAGAGCGGTTCTTCATTGGAACAGGCTTCCTCCTTGGGAGGTGGTGGGCTCTCCTCCCTTGGAGGTTTTTAAACAGAGGCTGGATGGCCATCTGACAGCCATGAGGATCCTGTGAAGTTAGGGGGAGGTATTTGTGAGTTTCCTGCATTGTGCAGGGGGTTGGACTAGATGACTCTGGAAGTCCCTTCCCACTTTAGGATTCTATGAAGTAATGATAGTATCGGGCCCAAAGCTAGGAAATTTTCAGTGAAGTGGCACTGGAGAAAGTGACGGGGCCCAAAAAGGACATCATAAAAACGACATTGTCCCCTCTAGGCCCGGCGCGAGGCAGAATCCTGACACACGTCACCCCCTCCCACAGGGGGAAATTTTCATGTGCACAGGCGGCATAATAAACTTCACCCAGAGGTGATGTCATTTCGTCGGTCACGGAATCATCATTGTAATGGCTCATCAACTCAATATGCATGTAAGATTCTCTTTTATGTGCATATTAAGTTGATGAGTCCTTTTGCATGACAGCTGTTGCCTTAGCACGGGTTCCTAAAGTGCACAGCAGGCTTTCGTACCTTCCTTTTCTTTCTTGGAATTTCAAGCATCCGGAGTGGGTATCAATTTAGGGGAGGGATGATGGCTCAGTGGCAGAGCATCTGCTTGGTAAGCAGAAGGTCCCAGGTTCAATCCCCGGCATCTCCAACTAAAAAGGGTCTAGCCAAATAGGCGTGAAAAACCTCAGCTTGAGACCCTGGAGAGCCACTGCCAGTCTGAGTAGACAAGACTGACTTGGATGGACCCAGGGTCTGATTCAGTAGAAGGCAGCTTCATATATGTTCAACCTCCACATCCAGAGGCAGTCAAGTCTCTGAATCGCAGTGCTAGGAGACAGAATCCATGGAGGATTTAGGCAAGGGATGGTGGCTCAGTGGTAGAGCATCTGCTTGGTAAGTAGAAAGTCTCAGGTTCAATCCCTGGCATCTCCAACTAAAAAGGGTCCAGGCAAGTAGGCGTGAAAAACCTCAGCTTGAGACCCTGGAGAGCCGCTGCCAGTCTGAGTAGACAAGACTGACTTGGATGGACCCAGGGTCTGATTCAGTAGAAGGCAGCTTCATATATGTTCAACCTCCACATCCAGAGGCAGTCAAGTCTCTGAATCGCAGTGCTAGGAGACAGAATCCATGGAGGATTTAGGCAAGGGATGGTGGCTCGGTGGTAGAGCATCTGCTTGGTAAGCAGAAGGTGCCAGGTTCAATCTCCACCATCTCCAACTAAAAAGGGTCCAGGCAAGTAGGCGTGAAAAACCTCAGCTTGAGACCCTGGAGAGCTGCTGCCGGTCTGAGTAGACAATACTGACTTTGATGGACCGAGGGTCTGATTCAGTACAAGGCAGCTTCATATGTTCATATATGTTCAATTTGTGTTCATGAAGTGTGGACTTTAAAAGTAGTCGGAAGTGACTGGAAGAATTTGAATGGTTTTGATATAAATATGTGGCCGTTAGAAATGTACTTACGGATACAGCCTAATTGCTTGCATTGCTCATGTGCAGCGTTTCAGTTGTTGGTAGTTACTTGCACGCTGTGGTTTCCTGTTAGTATTGACTCACCTGGGGACCGGCAACTCTGCTTCGGAAGGTCTCTTCTTTCTGCTCTTCATATCTCGTGTCCTTTCTGTGCTTTTCTGCAGGTCCAAGAGAATTGCGACTATGATCTGTTTATTCCACTGGCCTTGCTCTTCAGTTCAGCTGTCTTGTATGTAAGTTCTGCCGCTGCATTTGGTATACTCAGCCCCGCTTACTTTGTGCAGCTCCAGCTTTTAAGAACAAAATCTGTGAGGCTCGGGGCAGCGCTATCTTTTATAGGCAGGGGTCGTTTTGTAGAAAAATAGGTGGTGGAGCTCGTTAGCATCGCTCATTAGCATATGCCGGGGGTGGCCAACGGTAGCTCTCCAGATGTTTTTTTTTGCCTACAACTCCCATCAGCCCCATCCAGCATGGCCAATGGCTGGGGCGGATGGGAGTTGTAGGCAAAAAAAAAAATCTGGAGAGCTACCGTTGGCCACCCCCGGCATATGCCACCCCCTCCCCCCACAAACAGCCAAAATAATCCTTCACAAGAAAGGAGAGTCCCGGGCGACTGAGGCCTGCTTGGGCTGGCTAGAGATCCAGTCAGCCCAAGCAGGCCTCGCTCATCTGGGGCTCTCCTGGGCCGCCCCTCCCCCCCAATCATAAGGCCAACAAGCCACCCACCATCCAAAATCCCATAAGAAGAAGATGAAGAAGAAGATATTGGATTTATATCCCGCCCTTCACTCTGAAGAATCTCAGAGCGGCTCACAATCTCCTTTCCCTTCCTCCCCCACAACAGACACCCTGTGAGGTGGGTGGGGCTGAGAGGGCTCTCAAAGCAGCTGCCCTTTCAAGGACAACCTCTGCCAGAGCGATGGCTGACCCGAGGCCATGCTAGCAGGTGCAAGTAGAGCAGTGGGGAATCAAACCTGGTTCTGCCAGATAAGAGTCCGCACACTTAACCACTACACCAAACTGGCTCTCCATAAGAAGTGGAGAAAGGGTGGTGTGGGCTTCTCCAGGGGTTAATGAGGGCTGCTGGGGGTGTGGCAAAGACCCTGGTGGCTGGCTGGCTGCCCGCTCTCCTAATCCAGGGCTGATTATGCAGCTGCACCTACTATTCAATGGACAAGGTAGGTAGGTGGGGAGGAGGAGTGGGAACCCTCAGAAAGGTTCAGGAGCTGTGCTCCTGTGAGCTCCTGCTGAATTCAAGGCCTGGTTATAGGAGATTAATGGCTATCAACAGCCTACATGCCTCCCCAACAACTCCCTAATGCCATTAGGTTTAAAAAATGTTAAGGTTGTATAAATTCTATAGCAACCCTGTGGTGCAGAGTGGTAAAGCTGCAGCACTGCAGTCCGCGCTCTCTGAGTTGGATCCCGATGGAAGCTGGGTTCAGGTAGGTGGCTCCAGGTTGACTCAGCCTTCCATCCTTCTGAGGTCGGTCAAAGGAGTTCCCAGCTCCTGAGGGGGAAGCGTAGATGACTGGGGAAGGCCAGGGCAAATCACCCCGTAAAAAAGTCTGCCGTGAAACTGCCGTGATGCGACGTCACCCCAGAATCGGAAACAACTGGTGCTTGCACAGGGGACTATCTTGACCGAGGAAGAGAAATGCTGCATGCAGTGGCACTACGTATCACCTTCCCCCCCACACCAGTGTCACAGAGGAAGTACATGGGCCGGAGTAATATAGATCAAATTCTGGCTTCAGGCTTTGGAGAGCTCTTGTGCAAGATTCCAAAAATGGCCTCCCATTGATGATGCTAACCATTCACTTGTCCCATTCTTGTAAGCTCAGTCCTCATGGCTGGTTTCCTTCTGTTGTACCTCAAGCAGTATCAGAGACTGCTGCATAAGTAGAGATATCCTATTGCTGTAGAAAAGACCAAGAGTCTGGTAGCACCTTAAAGACTAACAAAATGCAGGGGTGGAATTCTAGCAGGAGCTCCTTTGCATATTAGGCCACACACCCCCTGATGTAGCCAGTCCTCCGAGAGCTTCCAGGGCTCTTTGTACAGGGCATATTGAAAGCTCCAGGAGGATTGGCTACATCGGGGGCGTGGCCTAATATGCAAAGGAGTTCTCCTAGAATTCCACCCCTGCATATTAGGCCACACACCCCTGAGGTAACCAATCCTCCAAGAGCTTCCAGATCTCTTAGTACAGGGCCTGCTGTAAGCTCCAAGAGGATGAGCTACATCAGGGGTGCAATTCTAGCAGGAGCTCCTTTGCATATTAGGCCACACACCCCTGATGTAGCCAATCCTCCAGGAGTCTACAGTAGGCCCTGTACGAAGAGCCCTGAAAGCTCCAGGAGGATTGGCTACATCAGGGGGCGTGGCCTAATATGCAAAGGAGCTCTCCTAGAATTCCACCCCTGCATATTAGGCCACACACCCCTGATGTAGCCAATCCTCGAAGAGCTCAGGGGGCTCTTCTTACAGGGCCTACTGTAAGCTCCAGGACGATTGGCTACATCAGGCAATATGCAAAGGAGCTCCTGCTAGAATTCTACCCCTGACAAAATGTCATCTTATAGCTCAGGAGTGGCCAAACTGTGGCTCAGGAGCCACATGTGGCTCTTTCACACATATTGTGTGGCTCTTGAAGCCCCCCTCCCCAATCAACTGGCTTGAAGAAGGCATTTCTCTCTTTAAATCACTTCACCAAGCCAGAGCCAGAGGCTTGCAGAAGGAATTTAAAGTTGCTTTCTTTCCACCTCTCCCTCTCCATCTATTTGCCCATCCAGTCCAACACTCTGTATCACACAGTGGCCAAAAAACCAGGGGCCATCAGGAGGTCCACCAGTGGGGCCAGGACACTAGAAACCCTCCCACTGTGCCCCCCCAGGCACCAAGAAGCCAGAGCATCACTTGCCCCAGACAGAGAGTTCCATCAATACGTTGTGGCTAATAGCCACTGATGGACCTCTGCTCCATATGCTTATCCAACCCCCCTTGGAGCTGGCTATGCTTGTAGCCGCCACCACCTCCTGTGGCAGTGCGTTCCTCGGAGCCCGGCAGGGATAAGTGAACCAATTGTCAAAGCTGAAGAAGAGCCAAGTACAGTTTCTAAAAACTGGCTCCTGTCGAAGTTGTAGGCTGCCACTCATCCTTCCCGCTCTACTGTCACAGAGCCACGGGGTGGGAGCCACAGCTCAGCGGCAGAGCCTCTTTCTCGCACGCCCACGGTCTTGTCCCTGGCACCCCTGGTCTTCATTTCACCTACAGTTCTGTGTTTTTTAAATTCCGGGGGCAGGGGGTGTGCTAGTGGCCAGTTCACCGAGGGCACCAAAAACCCTAGCGCCAGCCCTGCAAACGGGACAGAAGGCTCTGTTGTGAACGGTCACCGTATGGCCACATCTGGATGTGTTTAGGCCATTTCTATTCTCTTGACAGACCTCCCACTTCCCTTCCAATTCTGACCTGCTTTGGAGAGCCAGGCAGACCTTCCGGGACTTCCTCGCTTGGCCCGTGCCGTACTGCGATTTCTGCCAGGAACTGCTGACCTTTATTGACAACGAGCTCAAAGCCCCAGGTAGGAAGCCGTTTTCTCTGACCAGGGGTCGTTCTGTAGAAAAAACAGGTGGTGGGTCTCATCAGCATAACTCATTCGCATATGCCGCCCCTCCCTATCAGCCAAAAGCAACCCAGCGCAAGAAAGGAGAGCCCTGGGCGAGCGAGGCCTGCTTGGGCTGGCTGGAGATCCAGCCAGCCCAAGCAGGCCTCACTTGCCTGGGGCTCTCCTCGGCCACCCCTCCTCCGCAGTCAAAAGGCCAGCAAGCCACCTGCCGCCCAAAATCACATAAGAAGTGGAGAAAGGGTGGCACGGGCTTCTCCAGGGGTGAATGAGGGCTGCTGGGGTGTAGTGGTTCGGTGTAGTGGTTAAGTGTGCAGACTCTTATCTTGGAGAACCGGGTTTGATTCCCCACTCCTCCACTTGCAGCTGCTGGAATGGCCTTGGGTCAGCCATAGCTCTGGCAGAGGTTGTCCTTGAAAGGGCAGCTGCTGTGAGAGTCATCTCAGCCCCACCCACCTCACAGGGTGTCTGTTGTGGGGGCGGGAGATAAAGGAGATTGTGAGCCACTGTGAGACTCTTGAGTGGAGGGCGGAATATAAATCCAATGTCGTCGTCTTCTTCTTCTTGGGGGTGTGGCAAAGCCCCTGGTGGCTGGCTGCCCGCTCTCCTAATCCAGGGATTGTTCTGCTGCTGCACCTACTGTTCAATGGACAAGGTAGGTGGGGAGGAACCCTCAGAAAGCTGTGCTCCTGTGAGCTCCTGCTGAATTCAAGGCCTGTCTCTGTCAAAGATGGATTCCCAAGATCCCACTTCTGAAGTTAGCTGACTTTTTAATGGGAGATATTTTTGTGTTGGTGCAGAAGGAAGCAAGAGAGAGGGAGAAGGAGGCAGATGACAGCCTGTTGCTTGGGGGCCTGATAGGAGCCCTCCGGGGGCCTAATTTGGCCCCCGAACTGCATGTTTGACACCCCCGTCCTAAGCATTAAATATGCAGATTCCTGGCGCAGATAGTCTTTTTGATGGCTTCTAGTTTCACTTCGTTACACGTTCTTGGCATGTTCATACAAGAACACGTTAAGTCCTTGTATGTTCAAAGCACTTGCCATGCGTTGAACATGCTACTCCATACTTTAGACAGGGTTTGAGTATGAAGCTCAGAAAATATTGGTTTTTCTGAGGCCATCCGGTGAATTCATGATGGAGGCAAAGTTTGAATTAGAAAGAAGAGCTCTGGCCCTCCTAGGCACTACTGCGCATTGTTTTTTGTACACTGATGAGTTTCCATTCCATGGATAGAAAATTTCCTTGTGTAAAGTCCCATTTGCCTGACAAATTGGATGTGGCTTATTCTCTGTTGCTTTCCATCCTCATCTTTCACTCCAGGGGATGAATTACTCAGTAGCAACAGAGGATCCATTCAGATCCCCTTTAAGGTGCACCCTTGGTCTTCGTGTGAGTCACCGCATCCGAGAATTTCCATAGGCAGGGCCAGCTCGCCCGCTAGGCAAACTAGGCGGTTCAGGAGCTGTGCTCCTGTGAACGCCTGCTGAATCTGAGGCCTGGTGCTAATGGTACTGAAATTATGGGATACCTTCCCCCTCCCATAAGGTATTTTCCCTCCTGGCTTTTAAGAGGGCAGTAGAAGCTGTTTCTTCAGTTAAGCATCTGGATTAATTTAAAAGTTGGCTTGTTGGGAAGTCGTACTGAGACTTCAGTGCTGGGTGATGCTCTTTTGTTACTTTTTTTTTTGTGGCGACTTGTTTTTATGTGCTCTCTTTCTTGTTTTTTTGATCACTTCCTCCACTTAAAAACATCAGGCTATGGTAAACTGCTTTGCAGCCACAAGTCATAAAGTGGGGTAAAATAACAGGCTCCACTGCTTTTTCTTTTTCTTACAGGGATTTCCTATCAAAGGCTGGTGAGGGCGGAGCATGGTCTGTCTGTAAAGAGCTCAGACAGTTCTATTGTGTAAGTATCGCACAATGGGGCTGTTCAGACGCACAGTATAATCAGTTGTCGCTGCTGTTCCATACCGGATTAAAAGTGGCTGATCAGGCAGCAACATCTGCCTCCCGGTATTAACTCGTAGTAGCCCCCCTCAATCCTTCTTGGAACCGGAGTATTTTGTTGCCTGCTCCTTTGCAGTGTTTTCTGAGTTCTCCGGTTTCACCTCGTAGTTTCCCCATCTGGATAGTTCTCGACCAACTTCCGGGTGTCTGGAGGCTGTCCCGGAGCAAAAGGAGCCTCAGGCATCTGGTTTACGGTCACCATTTTTTTAACTACTTAGCAATATGCGCATAACCCTATAATGTTTTAACCTATGCGCATAATATTGGAGGAAAAAAGAACTTCATAAAGCAGCGTGGTCTAAGCGGTTGGGATCTATGTGGTACAGAGTTTGACTGCCAGCATTCAAAACAGTAAAAATGTTTAATAAGAAGAGAAAGAAAAATAAAAACAAAAACAGTTACATGTAAAAGTTTAGCACAGCACCTGATCAGCAACAAGAAGGGCAAATAAAAGGTGGATTTAAACGCATCTTCTCGTCCCTGGTGTAAACTTGCCTTAGTTTGTGAATTACCGTACTTACTCGGTCTGACTGCCTGGGGTCCTCCTCCTCTTGAGTAGGCCTCTCCCACAGTCAGGAGCCCACAGACTCACAACCTCTCTCTTTGAGGGCCAGCTGCGAACTGCCCTTTTCCCGCCTAATTCAAATAAAAAAACCAAAAGAACTTCCTGCCCCTCTAGGAGGCTTTCCCCCTAGAGTTGATGGTTTAACTCTGGAAGGGAGGGGGGGAGTGAAGGGAAGGCTAGGTCACACAGCTTGCCTAGTAGTTTCATGTTCCCCTCCAACCAAGCACCAACATTAACCAAGATGGCGTTTCTCCACACGAGGTATTCCCAATAGTAATGTATGGCTGTGAGAGCTGGACCATAAGGAAGGCCGAGCGCAGAAGAATAGATGCTTTTGAGATGTGGTGCTGGAGAAGAGTTCCTTGGACTGCAAGAAGATCCAGTCATTCAATCCTCAGGGAAATCAACCCAGACTGTTCCCTGGAAGGTCAGATGATGAAGCTGAAACTCAGATACTTTGGCCACCAAATGAGAAGGGAGCACTCACTGGAGAAGATCCTGATGCTGGGAAAGACAGAAGGCAAAAGAAGAAGGGGACGGCAAAAGATGAGATGACTGGACAGCATTACTGATGTAACCAACACGAATTTGAGCAGACTTCGGAGGATGGTGGAAGACAGGAGGGCCTGACGTGACTTGGTCCATGGGGTCGCAGAGTCGGACTCGACTGTGCGACTGAACAACAACAAAAAAGCAGAGATATAAGTTTATAAAGGACACAAACACAATTATTTTTTTAAAAAAACACCTTAAACCATGCTTAAAATGTTAGCACTCATTGATCTTAAAGGGGCTTTCTTTGTATTTCTCCCATGGGATCCAGGGAACTGGGCCAAGGAAACTCTGGCTCTTTTCTTCCTTCCCCAGGGGACCAGGAGGGGGAGGAGCCTCAGTCAATAGAAGAAAGAGAGGCTTGGCTCAGTAGCTCTGCTGTGTGATTGAGAGAGCCTGGAAAAACAAAATCTGCCTCCCCCCATTCCTTCCCAAGGGAGGAGCCTCAGCCAATGGGGAAAACAGAGGTTTTGCTCTGTAGCTTCTGTGCAATCGAGCAAGTTGTGATGCAGAAGGAAGCAAGAGAGAGGGAGAAGGAAGCAGGTGACAGCCAGTTGCTCGGGGGCCTGATAGGAGCATAGATCGTGACAGCAGGGATGACCCCATTTCAGACGTGTAGCAAGTAGTCTCTACATTTCTGAATCAGGCTGTTCAAAGTTGGTTGGTTCTCTAGGCTGTTTACGGTTGGTTAAAACGTTTGGGGCTCTTTAGCTTGGAGAAATGTCGACTGAGGGATGACAAGATAGAGGTTTACAAGATTATGCATGGGACAGAGAAAGAAGGACTTTTCTCCCTTTCTCACAATACGAGAACTCGTGGGCACTCAATGAAATTGCTGAGTAGTCGGGTTAGAACGGATAAAAGGAAGTCCTTCTGATGCTCTGTATTCTTGGTGCTGGCAGGGGGGGCAACAGTGGGAGGGCTTCTAGTGTCTTGACCTCACTGGTGGACTTCCTGACGCCACTTGGGTTTTTGTTGGCCACTGTGCAACACACAGCGTTGGACTGGATGGGCCATTGGCCTGATCCAACATGGCTTCTCTTATGTTACACAGAGTGTTGGACTGGATGAGCCACTGGCCTGATCCAACAGGGCTTCTCTTATGTTCTTATGTGACGCAGAGTGTTGGACTGGATGGGCCATTGGCCTGATCCAACATGGCTTCTCTTATGTTCTTATGTGACACAGAGTGTTGGACTGGATGGGCCATTGGCCTGATCTAATATGGCTTCTCTTATGTTCTTATGTTCTTTTTTCCCCCCAGAACAGTCCTGTTACTGAACTCTTCCGAAGTTCACCGGGAGTTTGTCTCAGTTGCTGAAAGGCTTAGTGCTGTAGAGCACTCTCACCACATGCTACTGGTCACCCTTCTTGAACACATTTACCAAGCTAACTTTGGTACGAATTGGGACCTTGTCAGACTCCATCAAGCTCTGAAGGTAAAGAGACACGTTCAAGCACACGCAGCCATGAGCATGCCTCTGTTGCAAACTGACACGTAGAGCTCTTTGTGAGATTATTTTCATACACAAAGTGTTAGCTATTTACATGGCAAATGATATGACGACGGGATTGCCAGAGAAGTGCTCTAATCAGGAGATCTGACAGTGAAGGTCACCAGACTCATCGCCTGGAAACTGAGTGAGAATCGATACCCCTTAAATCAGGGGTGGCCAAACTTGCTTAATGCAAGACCCGCATAGAATAAATGTCAGACGTTGGAGAGCCGCAAGACATGAACGTCAGGTGTTTGAGATCCAGGAGGGAGGAAGGAAGGAAGGAAGATGAGAGGAAGAGGTGGAAAGAAAACAACTTTAATTTTAAATGTATTCTCCAAGCTGCTGGCTGGCTTGGCTTGAATGAGTTATTTAAAGAGCCGGGAGGGAGGCAGGAAGGAAGTAAGATAGATGGTGAGAGGGAGAGGTGGAAAGAAAGCAACTTTAATTTTAAATGTGTTCTCCAAGCTGCTGGCTGGCTTGGCTGGGATGAGTTATTTAAAGAGCCGGGAGGGAGGGAGGCAGGCAGGAAGGAAGGTAGATGGTGAGAGGGAGAGATGGAAAGAAAGCAACTTTAATTTTAAATGGGTTCTCCAAGGCGCCAGCTGGCTTGGCTTGGATGAGTGATTTAAAGAGAGAAATGCCTTCTCCAAGCCAGCCAGTGGGGTGGTGGGGACTTCAAGAGCCAGACAATATGTGTGAAAGAGCCACACGTGGCTCCCGGACCACAGTTTAGCCACCCCCGCCTTAAATATTTATTCCCCTGAAGGCTCCCATGATCAGAGCCTTCATGGGATTATTTACCGCACGATTATTTAATTGAACTTCTCAATTTACACTGGGAGTCTTAAGATTAAGATGGTGTTCTTGGCTACATAAAATGACTACGGCCCGTGCATTGTTTGAGTGACAGGGCTGACGACAAAAGCCTGTGGCCATCGCAAACACCAATTACTGGACAAAGTAGGAGTCAAGTGGTACCTTTAAGACCAACAACGTTTTATTCAGAATGTAAGCTTTTGTATGCATGCATATTTCTTTAGACAAGGGGATAGGGTACAGTGGGCTGACATACAGGGTGGGGTTGGTGGGTTAAGAGTGTAAATTGATGCAGAGTTAGGATCAAATGGCAAACTAGTGTAATAAATTGGAACACCAATCTGGATAGCAATAAAAGGTAATAGAAGTCTTGCTTCTTAAATGCTGTTGCTGAAAGTCTAGGTAAAACAAAAGGACGTGTACTAGATAAAACAAAAGGGCAAGAATGAGGAAATAAATGATTAAGGGTTTGGAACACTTTCCCTATGAAGAAACATTAAAACTTTTGGAGAAACGTCGACTGCGAGGTGACATGATAGAGGCTTGCAAGATTATGCACAGGACAGAGAAGTTAGAGAAAGAAGTCCTTTTCTCCCTTTCTCACAATACGAGAACTCGTGGGCAGTCGATAAAATTGCTGAGCTGTCGGGTTAGAACAGATAAAAGGAAGTACTTCTTCACCCAAAGGGTAATTAACACGTGGAATTCACTGCCACAGGAGGTGGCTGCGGCTACAAGCATAGACAGCTTCAAGAGGGGATTAGATAAACGTGGAGCAGAGGTCCGTCAGTGGCTCTTAGCCACAGCATATTGTTGGAACTCTCTATCTGGGGCAAGTGATGCTCTGTATTCTTAGTGCTTGGGGGAGGGGCAACAGTCTGAGGGCTTCTAGTGTCCTGGCCCCACTGATGGACCTCCCGATGGCACCTGGTTTTTTGGCCACTGTGTGACACAGAGCGTTGGACTGGATGGGCCATTGGCCTGATCCAACATGGCTTCTCTTATGTTCTTATGTGACACAGAGTGTTGGACTGGATGGGCCATTGGCCTGATCCAACATGGCTTTTCTTATGTTCTTATGTAACACAGAGTGTTGGACTGGATGGGTGATTGGCCTGATCCAACATGGCTTCTCTTATGTTCTTATGTGACACAGAGTGTTGGACTGGAGGGGCCATTGGCCTGATCCAACATGGCTTCTCTTATGTTCTTATGTGACACAGAGTGTTGGACTGGATGGGCCATTGGCCTGATCCAACATGGCTTCTCTTATGTTCTTATGTGACACAGAGTGTTGGACTGGATGGGCCATTGGCCTGATCCAACATGGCTTCTCTTATGTTCTTATGTGACACAGAGTGTTGGACTGGAGGGGCCATTGGCCTGATCCAACATGGCTTCTCTTATGTTCTTATGTGACACAGAGTGTTGGACTGGATGGGCCATTGGCCGGATCCAACATGGCTTTTCTTATGTTCTTATGTAACACAGAGTGTTGGACTGGATGGGTGATTGGCCTGATCCAACATGGCTTCTCTTATGTTCTTCTGTGACACAGAGTGTTGGACTGGAGGGGCCAGTGGCCTGATCCAACATGGCTTCTCTTATGTTCTTATGTGACACAGAGTGTTGGACTGGAGGGGCCATTGGCCTGATCCAACATGGCTTCTCTTATGTTCTTATGTGACACAGAGTGTTGGACTGGATGGGCCACTGGCCTGGCACAACATGGCTTCTCTTATGTTCTTCTGTGACACAGAGTGTTGGACTGGATGGGCCATTGGCCTGATCCAACATGGCTTCTCTTATGTTCTTCTGTGATGCAGAGTGTTGGACTGGATGGGCCATTGGCCTGATCCAACATGGCTTCTCTTATGTTCTTATGTGACACAGAGTGTTGGACTGGATGGGCCACTGGCCTGGCACAACATGGCTTCTCTTATGTTCTTAGAGTACTTATAGTAGTGCCAATATCTGAACAAGCACTCCATGATTTTAAAGTCCCAGGGCATTCTCGCTCACCAGGTGTTGCTGATGTCCCCGGCTACTTGCTCTGTCACGTAGTATCAAGCTGAGGGGCAAGGGTAGCATCCTGCCAAGCCAGCCAGCACTCCTGCTGATGCTGTGTTCTCTCTCTAGCTGAAGCCTGCGCAGGAACTCATGGAGCTCCTTGCCAATACCACAGAAGCTCAAGAATCGGCAGCGGAGACCAGCAGTGACCCCACAGCAGCCAGGAAGCAGCTGGAGTCTGCATTGCAGGACATTGCTAAAGCAGCACAGCTACCCGGATTCGTAGGTGAGCAAACTCAGACCATTTCCGTACTAGCTTTGTGTTGTGTATGGGGACTAGGGTTAGGGGATTTTGGGGGTGGCGCCAGGAGATATTGGGGGTGGAGCCAGGATCAACGGTGTGACAAGCACCATTGAACTCCAAAGGGTGTTCTGGCCATCACATTTAAAGGGACGGCACACCTTTTCAATGCCTTCCCTCCGCTGGAAATTATGAAGGAGAGGGGTCACCTTCTTTTGGGGCTCATAGAATTGGACCCGCTGGCCTAATCCTTTTGAAACATGGAGGGTGTTTTGAGGAGAGGCCTCAGATGCTGTGCTGCAAATTTGGTGCCTCTAGCTCAAGAAACAGTCCCCCCCCTTCCCTCCAGAGCCGCAGATACCCACAGATCAATTTTCCATTATGCCCTATGGGACTCATTCTCTTTAGGAAATAATGGAGCGCCCAGCAGACATTTCCCTCCCCTCCCCCAGCTTTCTGATGACCCTGAAGCAGGGGAAGCACCTTCAAACCGGGGGATCCCCTGCTCTCACCTGGAGATTGGCACCCTAATGAGGACTCATGTTATGTATTGCTAGTGTTCCTGCCTGGCTCCTTGGAGGCTGTAGGACTGAACTTGGAGACTCAGGAACAATGGGCAGTGGTAGGATCCAAATCCCCGCTGCCTTGCTCCAATCACAGGCCCCCTGCTGGTTGGAATGATCCAATGCGTCCTTGCGTGGGAACCTTGAAGTGTATATAAGTTGGCCCCATTGACCCAGTTAGCCAGAGTTCAGCCTTTACCATGTTGTACTTGAACATATGAAGCTGCCTTCTACTGAATCAGACCCTGGGTCCATCAAAGTCAGTCTTGTCTACTCAGTCTGGCAGCGGCTTTCCAGGATCTCAAGCTGAGGTTTTTCACACCTATTTGCCTGGACCCTTTTGAGTTGGAGATGCCGGGGATTGAACCTGGGACCTTCTGCTTCCCAAGCAGATGCTCTACCACTGAGCCACCATCCTTCCCCATGAACATATGAAGCTGCCTTCTACTGAATCAGACCCTGGGTCCATCAAAGTCAGTCTTGTCTACTCAGACTGGCAGCGGCTCTCCAGGGTCTCAAGCTGAGGTTTTTCACGCCTACTTGCCTGGACCCTTTTTAGTTGGAGATGCCGGGGATTGAACCTGGGACCCTCTGCTTCCCAAGCAGATGCTCTACCACGGAGCCACCGTTCCTCCCCTGTGTAATAAAAGAACTACGATCACTGCAACCGCATCTCCTTCTTGCACTGAACGCACTATATTATACTTTGATATTTATTTATCGTATTTATTTAGTAGGCTTATATTCCCGTAACGGGCTCAGGGCGGATTACAACATAAACTGAACAATAAAAACCCACAATTTAAATTTAAAACAATCCAATAAAAACCCAAACAATAGAACAATAAAACGAAATAAAGTGCATTATCAGCTGGAAGGGCAGATTTCATAAGATACAGCAGTTTTTGGCCCAAAAAGAAGAAGAAGAATGCAGTTTTATACCCCGCCCTTCTCTCTGAATCAGAGTCTCAGAGCGGCTTACAATCTCCTTTATCTTCCTCCCCCACAACAGACACCCTGTGAGGTGGGTGGGGCTGAGAGAGCTCTCCCAGAAGCTGCCCTTTCAAGGACAACCTCTGCCAGAGCTATAGCTGACCCAAGGCAGGTGCATGTGGAGGAGTGGGGAATCAAACCCAGTTCTTCCAGATAAGGGTCCGCACACTTAACCTCTACACCAAACTGGCTTGTTAGAAAATGAATGGTGTTAATAATAAGGGATGGTGTTAATAACAAGATTCAGCACCATAATAATGCTGTGAAGCACGATATCCCTACAAGGGAGGCCGACTGATGGAATCGTGGCTGGAACAGGACGCCCGGCGGAATAGCTCCGTCTTGCAGGCCCTATGAAATGGTAGTAACTCAGGAAGGGCCCGGATCTCCATCGGGAGCGGATTCCACCCAGCAGGGGCCGGAGCTGAGAAAGCAAGGCAAGACGGTCGAGGCAAGACAGACGTCCTTCGGGCCAGGGGTGGTCGGGAGTTGGTGTGTATGCTGATAAGGTCTACTCTGTAGAACTCTAATGGGATGTATTTGTCTCCGCAGGAGAAGCCCAGACGCATAAGCCCCACCTCATCCCTGTGCCCGCTGCCCGCTGTTATGCCTACGTTTGGGACCAGGATAATTTCGGTAAGCTGAATGCATTTAAACGAGCTTGTGTCTGGGAGAAATCTCTTCGTCCTCCTGCCATGCAGTTGCAACCCCATCATTACCTTTTTTAAAAAAGAGTGTTCTGGTAAGCCTGCGATATTAGTTGGGACCTAGAGTAGGGGTGTCCAACATGTGGCCTGGGAGCTGAATCAGGCCTCTGGAGGGCTCCTATCAGGCCCCCCGAGCAACTGGCTGTCATCTGCTTCCTTCTCCCTCTCTCTTGCTTCCTTCTGCATCACAGCTTGCTTTCCCAGTCTTGCTCAAGTGCACAGGAGCTATAGAGCAAAACCTCTATTTTCTCCATTGGCTGAGGCTCCTCCCTCAGAGGAAGGGAGAAGGGAGAACTTGCTTCCTTCTCCCTCTCTCCTGCTTCCTTCTGCATCACAGCTTGCTTTCCCAGGCTTGCTCAATAGCACAGGAGCTACAGAGCAAAGACTCCGTTTTCTCCATTGTCTGAGGTTCCTCCCTTGGGGAGGAAGGGAAAACTTGCTTCCTTCTCCCTCTCTCTTGCTTCCTTCTGCATCACAGTTTGCTTTCCCAGGCTTGCTCAATCGCACAGGAGCTGCAGAGCAAAGCCTCTATTTTCTCCATTGGCTGAGGCTTCTCCCTTGCGGAGAAAGGTGGGGGGGGAGGCAGATCTTGTTTTTCCAGGCTCTCTCAGTCACACAGCAGAGCTACTGAACCAAGCCTCTCTTCCTTCTATTGGCTGAGGCTCCTCCCCCACCAGTCCCCCATGGAGAAGGAAGGAAAGAGCCAGAGTTTCCGTTGCCCAGTTCCCTGGATCCCATGGGAGAAATACAAAGAAAGCACCTTTAAGACCAACGAGTGCTAACATTTTTAAGTATGTTTTACATTTAAAAAAAATAATCTTTAATTGTGTTTGTGTTCTTTATAAAGTTTATATCTCTGCTGCCTAATCTTAAATAGGTACACACATGGCCCGGCCCAACAAGGTCTCATTTATGTCAGATCCAGCCCTCATAACAAATGAGTTTGACATCCCTGATCTAGACGGTTCTGCTACAGGGTAATGGCACAGCAGGCACAAGTAGTGTCAAATGGATGGTGACTTACAATATGTAAGTTTGTGTTTCTGTTCCTTTTGCAGACATCTTGAATGAGGTACTAGACAAGGAGTGCGACTACCCCAAGCCAGCACTTCTGGAAGATGAAGAAGAGGAAACAGACGGCTGCTTTCCACAAAACGGTTCTTTGTTACCTTCCCTGGAGTCAATCTACAAAAAGCCTATCTATTCAGGCTTGCCAGAGGATGGCTCATGCGATTCACAGGTGTCGGTCTCCGCCGTTTCTGAGGACCTGAACTCTGAGCTCTCATTGGCCTCTACAAAGTCCTTGAAGTCGTTTGTCTCCAGCCTGAAGGACTGCATGGACAGTGGCTACGCGGAGGACAGCGATGAGAGCTCTCTCGAGTCCACGGGGCAGTCGGATCCAAAGGAGGACAAGGCACCGCCCAGGCAGCGGCACCGGTTAACAAAGATCTACAAGTTGTTCAAGACCAAAAGCCAGCTGATCCTGGGCAAAGAGCTGAGAGACATTTCTGAGGTAGCTTCCCTCTCACTGCCCCTCCGTCGAGCAGAGAGCCTCTGCAACCCTGCAGTCAAACACCATGTCTTTACGCGCAGTCGGCGGGCCCAGTCACTGCCCCAACATGTACTGAGCTCAGCGCTTTTGCAGCAATGTGTCCCGGATAACGTCTGTGTCCAACGTCGGCCCTTCCTGAGCTGCGACGAGGATATGAAGGTCTCGACGTTGCGTGTTGTCGTGTTTGGCTCTGACCGCATTGTGGGGAAAGTAGCTCGGGCTTACAGCAATCTTAAGTGAGTAAAAGAGCATAGATTTGCATCTGATATCCCTTAAGAAGATACTGGATTTATATCCCGCCCTCCATTCCGAATCTCAGAGTCTCGGAGCAGCTCACAATCTTCTTTATCTTCCTCCCCCACAACAGACACCCTGTGTGGTGGGTGGGGCTGAGAGGGCTCTCACAGCAGTTGCCCTTTCAAGGATAACCTCTGCCAGAGTTATGGCTGACCCAAGGCCATTCCAGCAGGTGCAAGTGGAGGAGTGGGGAATCAAACCCTGTGAGGTGAGTGGGGCTGAGAGAGCTCTTACAGCAGCTGCCCTTTCAAGGACAACTCCTGTGATAGCTATGGCTGACCCAAAGCCATTCCAGCAAGTGCAAGTGGAGGAGCGGGGAATCAAACCCGGTTTTCCCAGACAAGAGTCCACACACTTAACCACTACACCAAACTGGCTTAAGAACATAAGGACATAAGAGAAGCCCTGATGGATCAGGCCAATGACCCATCTGGTCCAACTCTCTGTGTCACACAATGGCCAAAAACCACCAGGAGGTCCACCAGTGGGGCCAGAAGCTCTCCTGCTGTTGCCCCCCAACCACAAAGAATACAGGTTATCACTGCCCCAGACATAGTGTTTCCTCTACACCTTATGGCTGATAGCCATTGATGGATCTCTGCTCCCTGTGTTTATCCAATCCCTCTTCCTATGCTTGTAGGCACCACCACGACCTGTGGCAGTGAATTCCACATGTTAATTACTCTTTGGGTGAAGAAGGACTTAATCTGTTCTAAACCTACTGCTCATTAATTTCATCGAGTCCCCATGACTTTTGTTTGGTGTAGTGGTGAAGTATACGGACTCTTATCTGGGAGAACCGGGTTTGATTCCCGGGTTTGATTCCGACACGCACCTAACCTCCCCCCCCAGAATATTTTTTGTGTGCATGTGCGGCATGATGACATCACATGGTGACGTCATCATGCACCGTTGTTTCTGGGTGCTGAGTGGCCGGGAGAGTTCTTCCAACCCCTCAGCGCCCAGAAACAATGCAGCGGTTTCAGTCCTGGGCGCTCTCGTGGCACGTTCAGCCCTGGGCTTAGCACCCAGAAACAACGGTGCGTGATGACATCACTGTGTTGTTTCTGGGCACTTAGGGGCCGAGAAAGTTCTTCTGACCCCTCAGCACTCAGAAGCAACGCAGCACTTTCAGTCCTGGGCGTTCTCTGAGTTCGGAGAGCACCCAGGATTGAAAGCACTGCGTTGTTTCTGGGCGCTGAGGGGCTGGAAGATTTCCTGACCCCTCAGCACCCAGAAACAACGTGGCACTTTCAGTCCTCTGCGCTCTCGTGGCACATTCAGTCCTGGGCTTAGCGCCCAGAAACAAAGGTGTGTGATGACATCACCGTGTGATGTCATCATGCTGCACTGCGTTGTTTCTGGGCACTTAGCGGCCGGGAGAGTTCTTCTGATCCTTCAGCGCTGAGCAACAATGCAGCACTTTCAGTCCTGGGC
The DNA here is from genome assembly GCF_032191835.1 of Heteronotia binoei. NCBI lineage: Eukaryota > Metazoa > Chordata > Lepidosauria > Squamata > Gekkonidae > Heteronotia > Heteronotia binoei. The sequence goes on along the minus strand of NC_083235.1, from coordinate 10,519,129 downwards.
GCTCTCCGAGTTCAGAGAGCGCCCAGGACTGAAAGTGCTGCGTTATTTCTGGCCGCTGAGGGGCTGGAAAGATTTCCTCTGACCCCTCAGTGCCCAGAAACAACGCGTGCCCCCAAGAGCCAGGGCCCGAGGCAACTGCTGAATGCTGCCTCATGGACGCACTGGCTCCGGTAGGTACAGCTGCATAACAATCCCTGGATTAGGAGAGCGGGCAGCCAGCCAGCCACCAAGGGCTTTGCCACACCCCCAGCAGCCCTCATTAACCCCTGGAGAAGCCCCCGCCACCCTTAAGAACATAAGAGCATAAGAGAAGCTATTTGGATCAGGCCAATGGCCCATCCAGTCCAAAACTCTGTGTCTCACAGTGGCCAATATATGTGTGTGTGTATACCCACCCACGCACCCATATATATATATATATATATATATATATATATATATATATATATATACACACACACACACACACACACACCCCTACACCCATATATATATATATACATACTGTGGCTAATAGCCACTGATGGACCTCTGCTCCATATGCTTATCCAATCCCCTCTTGAAGCTGTCTATGCTTGTAGCCGCCACCACCTCCTGTGGCAGTAAATTCCACATATTAGCCACCCTTTGGGTGAAGAAGGACTTCCTTTTATCCGTTTTAACCTGACTGCTCAGCAATTTCATCGAAATCCCACGAGTTCTTGTATTGTGAGAAAGGGAGAAAAGGACTTCTTTCTCTACCTTCTCCATCCCATGCATAATCTTGTCAACCTCTCTCATGTCACCCTGCAGTCGACGTTTCTCCAAGCTAAAGAGCCCCAAGCGTTTTAGCCTTTCTTCATAGGGAAAGTGTTCCAAGTGTTCCCTTTCTCCACTTCTTATGTGATTTTGGGCAGCAGGTGGCTTGTTCGCCTTTTGACTGTGCAGGAGAGCCCCAGGCGAGTGAGATCTTGCTCAGGGCTCTCCTTTCTTGCATCAGGCTGCTTTTGGCTGGGAGGAAGTGGCATATGCTAATGAGTTATGCTAATGAACTCCACCATCTATTTTTCTACAAAGTGATCCCTGATCCCCAGCATACCGTTTGCCTTTTTTTTTTTATTGCAATCATAGAATCATAGAGTTGGAAGGGACCTCTAGGGTCAAGTTGGAAGTTGGAATCTTAAAAATCTACAAATTGTAGATTGTGACAGGATTGTTAACACGTAATTCCTGTTTCATATATCCGCTTCTTCAGGCTTGAGATTTACTGAGAAACCCAGAAATCAATCTGGCGCTCAATTCTATTTAGTTTCCAAGGTCTCAGAAGCCTGACTGAGCTTTTTTTTGCTGGCTATAGAATTGTGGAGACCTTCCAGTGCTTTGGAAACTGTTGGAATCTCCACTTGTGGGGATTTGAAGATATCTCTGTTCTACTGTGAACCATACCTGTGTGAGACATTTCTATGAGATCTGATTTATTAAAGAATTTGATATACAATATGGACATTCTGGCCTAGTCATTTGGATCACATATACCTTCAGAGCAGGGGTGGCCAAACTGTGGCCCGGGAGCCGCGTGTGGCTCTTTCACACATATTGTGTGCCCCATCAGCCAGTTTGGAGATGGTATTTGTCTCTTTAAATGCATTCTCCAAGCCAGCCAGTGGCTTAGAGAATGCATTTAAAGTTAAAGTTGCTTTTTTCCACCTCTCCCTCCCTTCTTCCTACCCCAAGTATTTTCCTTCCTTCCTTCCAACAGCCGACATTCATGTCTTGTGGCTCTCAAACATCTGACATTTATTTTATGTGGCTCTTATATTAAGCAAGTTTGGCCATCCCTGTGCTGCACAATAATAGAAGAAACATCAGGGTGAAACTATACAGGGGTGACCAAACTTTCTTAATGCAAGAGCCGCATAGAATAAATGTCAGATGTTGGAGAGCTGCAAGACATGAACATCAGATGTTTGAGAGGAGGGAGGGAGGGAGGGGGAGGGAGGGAGGCAGACAGATGATAGATAGATAGATAGATAGATAGATAGATAGATAGATAGATAGATAGATAGATAGATAGATAGATAGATAGATAGATAGATAGACAGACAGACAGACAGACAGACAGACAGACAGATGATAGATAGAGAGATAGATAGACAGACAGACAGATGCTGAGAGGGAGAGGTGGAAAGAAAGCAACTTTAATTTTAAATGTGTTCTCCAATCCAGCCAGTGGGTCGGTTGGGCTTCAAGGGCCACACAATATGTGTGAAAGAGCCGCATGTGGCTCCCGAGCCACAGTTTGGCCACCCCTGGTATAGCACATGATTGGCAACATGGGTTCAATTGACATCTTCCTGGCCCCATCCCTCCTTCCTCCTTCCATGCAGATCTCAAGAAAGAAGTTGCCCGTGGCTGACGCGGTACTTCAAGCTGCAGTTTTTCTACGTCCCCATAAAAAGGAGCGGTCCGACATCATCCACACCCACCTGCTCTCCACCTCCTCCAGGAGACCCTCAAAGCCGCTCGGGATCTGCGGTATGCACTTGGGAGAAGAGGGGAGGCTGACGGGCACGATTTGCTTTTGCAAGCAGCGCAGGCTCTGCTTGTTGAGAGCCAGTTTGGTGTAGTGGTTAAGTGTGCGGACTCTTATCTGGGAGAACCGGGTTTGATTCCCCACTCCTCCACTTGCACCTGCTGGAATGGCCTTGGGTCAGCCATAGCTCTGGCAGAGGTTGTCCTTGAAAGGGGCAGCTGCTGTGAGAGTCCTCTCACCCCACCCACATCACAGGGTGTCTGTGGTGGGGGAGGAAGGGAAAGGAGATTGTGAGCCCCTCTGAGACTCTTCGGAGTGGAGGGCAAGATATAAATCCAATATCTTCATCTACCTCACAGGGTGTCTGTTGTGGGGAGGAAGGGAAAGGAGACTGTCAGCCGCTCTGAGACTCTTTGGAGTGGAGGGCAGGATATAAATCCAATATCTTCATCTACCTCCCAGGGTGTCTGTTGTGGGGGAGGAAGGGAAAGGAGACTGTCAGCCGCTCTGAGACTCTTCGGAATGGAGGTCGGGATATAAATCCAATATCTTCATCTACCTCACAGGGTGTCTGTTGTGGGGGAGGAAGGGAAAGGAGACTGTGAGCCGCTCTGAGACTCTTCGGAGTGGAGGTCGGGATATAAATCCAATATCTTCATCTACCTCCCAGGGTGTCTGTTGTGGGGGAGGAAGGGAAAGGAGACTGTCAGCCGCTCTGAGACTCTTCGGAGTGGAGGGTGGGATATAAATCCAATATCTTCTTCTTCTTCTTCTTTGCTGGTCCTGCCTTCAGAAGCCCACTGCGGTGAACCTGCTCGCTTGAAGTGTAGCCACGGTAGAGCACTTTGCGGTACGACAAAGGCTGCTGTTGTAGTGGTTCTCGTGCATATGGTTGGGAGCAGAGGTCATTTTGTAAAAAAATAGGTAGCGGAGTTGATTAGCATAACTCATTAGCATATGCCAGGGGTGGCCAACGGTAGCTCTCCAGATGTTTTTTGCCTACAACTCCCATCAGCCCCAGCCAGCATGGCCAATGGCTGGGGCTGATGGGAGTTGTAGGCAAAAAAAAAATCTGGAGAGCTACCATTGGCCACCCCTGGCATATGCCACCACCCCCCCAGCCAAAAGCTACCCGAGGAGGAGTGGAGAATCAAACCCTGTGAGGTGGGTGGGGCTGAGAGAGCTCCCACAGAAGCTGCCCTTTCAAGGACAACTCCTACGAGAGCTATGGCTGACCCAAGGCCCTTCCAGCAGCTGCGAGTGGAGGAGCGGGAATCAAACCCGGTTCTCTCGGATAATAGTCCACGCACTTCACCACTACACCAAACTGGTTTTGTATGTGGGTTTACTACACTATAGGCATCGCCTTCCAGAGCGACAGGTCTGCTCTTCATCGAATGTGTTTCTTTTGACTTCAGGATCCTGGCTTGACGAGGAAGGAGAGCAGCACCAACAGCATCTCCCAGTATATAGGCCTGCTGGACCCCTGGTACGAGCGCAATGTTCTTGGGCTGATGAACCTTCCGGCAGACGTCCTATGCCAGGTACTTCCTTAATAACATACTGCCTGTTTTCTATTGTGGAGCGTGCACTCTCTCTCTTTGTAAGGTCCTGATGTGTTAACAGGTTGATGTGACTGCCAGTACCGTCCCTAGGGCGCGTGGCACCCCAGGCAAGCTCCCTGCCCCCCACCGCCTGCTCTCCCTCCCTCCCTCCACAGTTCCACACTCTGTCCCCCCCTCCCCTCGAGAGCCAGTTTGGTGTAGCGGTTAAATGCATGGGCTCTTATCTGGGAGAACCAGGTTTGATTCCCCACTCCTCCACTTGCAGCTGCTGGAATGGCCTTGGGTCAGCCAGAGCTCTTGTAGGAGTTATCCTTGAAAGGGGCAGCTTCTGTGAGACCTCTCTCAGCACCACCCACCTCACAGGTTTGATTCCCCACCCCTCCACTTGCAGCTGCTGGAATGGCCTTGGGACAGCCATAGCTCTCATAGGAGTTGTCCTTGAAAGGGCAGCTTCTGTGAGACCTCTCTCAGCACCACCCACCTCACAGGATTTGATTTCCCCATTCCTCCCCTGGCAGCTGCTGGAATGGCCTTGGGTCAGCCACAGTTCTCATAGGAGTTGTCCTTGAAAGGGCAGCTGCTGTGAGACTCTCTCCAGCACCACCCACCTCACAGGGTTTGATTCCCCACCCCTCCACTTGCAGCTGCTGGAATGGCCTTGGGTCAGCCATAGCTCTCATAGGAGTTGTCCTTGAAAGGGCAACTTCTGTGAGACCTCTCTCAGCACCACCCACCTCACAGGGTTTGATTCCCCACCCCTCCACTTGCAGCTGCTGGAATGGCCTTGGGTCAGCCATAGCTCTCATAGGAGTTGTCCTTTGAAAGGGCAGCTTCTGTGAGAACTCTCTCAGCCCCACCCACCTCACAGGGTTTGATTCCCCACTCCACTTGCAGCTGCCGGAATGGCCTTGGGTCAGCCATAGCTCTCATAGGAGTTGTCCTCGAAAGGGAAGCTTCTGTGAGAACTCTTTCAGCCCCACACACCTCACAGGGTTTGATTCCCCACTCCACTTGCAGCTGCCTGGAATGGCCTTGGGGCAGCCATAGCTCTCATAGGAGTTGTCCTTGAAAGGGCAGCTTCTGTGAGACCTCTCTCAGCACCACCCACTTCACAGGGTTTGATTCCCCACCCCTCCACTTGCAGCTGCTGAATGGCTTGGGTCAGCCATAGCTCTCATAGGAGTTGTCCTTGAAAGGGCAGCTTCTGTGAGAACTCTCTCAGCCCCACCCACCTCACAGGGTTTGATTCCCCACTCCACTTGCAGCTGCCGGAATGGCCTTGGGTCAGCCATAGCTCTCATAGGAGTTGTCCTCGAAAGGGAAGCTTCTGTGAGAGCCCTCTCCAGCCCCACCCACCTCACAGGGTGTCTGTTGTAGGGAGGAAGGTAAAGGAGATTGTAGGCCGTTCTGAGACTCGGTCCTTGAAAGGGCAGCTGCTGTGAGAGCCCTCTCCAGCCCCACCCACCTCACAGGGTGCCTGTTGTGGGGGAGGAAGGGAAAGGAGATTGTAGGCCGCTCTGAGACTCTGTCCTTGAAAGGGCAGCTCCTGGGAGAGCCCTCTCAGCCCCACCCCACCTCACAGGGTGTCTGTTGTGGGGGAGGAAGGGAAAGGAGATTGTGAGACGAGACTGAGATTCGGAGTGGAGGGCGAGATATAAATCCAATGTTGTCATCTGCTTCTTCAACCAATCAGAGGAGCGCACGCGACGAGGCTCGGCATATGATCGTTTTGAAGAGAGCGCTGGAGGAGGCTTCCCTGCCCACCTTTCGGACCCGGAAGCGATGGGGTAGCGAAGCCTCCTCCGGCGTTCTCTTCAAAACGATCAGATGCTGGCCGCGTTGAAGCCAGTAGGGCCGAGCCTCATCACGGTGCGCTCCTCTGATCGCGGGGAGGGGGAGGCAGAGCACGGCGCTGTGCGAGGGAAGGGAGGGGGCGGGCGGTGGTGGTGCAGCAGCGGGGGGGGGGGGGAGAGGCAAATTTAGATGTTTGTCTGGGGCACCGGGAGGGGGGGCCAAAGGAATGTCAAGTGCAAAGTAATGCACATGGGGCCAAAAATCCTAACTATAAATACAAGTTGATGGGGTGTGAACTGGCAGAGACTGACCAAGAGAGAGATCTTGGGGTCGTGGTAGATAACTCACTGAAAATGTCACGACAGTGTGCGTTTGCAATAAAAAAGGCCAACGCCATGCTGGAATTATTAGGAAGGGAACTGAAAACAAATCCGCCAGTATCATAATGCCCCCTGTATAAATTGATAGTGCGGCCTCATTTGGAGTACTGTGTGCAGTTCTGGTCGCCACACCTCAAAAAGGATATGATAGCATTAGGAAAAGTCCAGGAAAGGGCAACTAGAAGGATTAAAGGGTTGGAACATTTTCCCTATGAAGAAAGGTTAAAACGTTTGGAGAAACGTCAACTGGGGGGGGGGGGCGGTGACATGATAGAGGTTTGCAAGATTATGCATGGGATAGAGAAGGTAGAGAAAGAAGGACTTTTTTCCCTTTCTCACAATACAAGAACTCGTGGACATTCAATGAAATTGCTGAGCAGTAGGGTTAGAACGGATAAAAGGAAGTCCTTCTTCACCCAAAGGGTGATGAACACGTGGAATTCACTGCCACAGGAGGTGGTGGCGGCTACAAGCATAGGCAGCTTCAAGAGGTGATTGGAGAAACATCTGGAGCAGAGGTCCATCAGTGGCTCTTAGCCACATCGTATTATTGGAACTCTCTGTCTGGGGCAAGTGATGCTCTGTATTCTGGGTGCTTTGGGGGGACAGTGGGAGGACTTCTAGTGTCTTGGCCCCACTGATGGCACCTGGGTTTTTTGGTCACTGTGTGGACAGAGTGTTGGACTGGATCCAACATGGCTTCTCTTATGTTCTTATGTGACACAGAGTGTTGGACTGGATGGGCTATTGGCCTGATCCAACATGGCTTCTCTTATGTTCTTCTGTGACACAGAGTGTTGGACTGGAGGGGCCACTGGCCTGATCCAACAGGGCTTCTCTTATGTTCTTATGTGACACAGAGTGTTGGACTGGATGGGCTATTGGCCTGATCCAACATGGCTTCTCTTATGTTCTTCTGTGACACAGAGTGTTGGACTGGATGGGCTATTGGCCTGATCCAACAGGGCTTCTCTTATGTTCTTATGTGACACAGAGTGTTGGACTGGAGGGGCATTGGCCTGATCCAACATGGCTTCTCTTATGTTCTTGTGTGACACAGAGTGTTGGACTGGAGGGGCCATTGGCCTGATCCAACATGGCTTCTCTTATGTGACACAGAGCGTTGGACTGGAGGGGGCATTGGCCTAATCCAACATGGCTTCTCTTATGTTCTTCTGTGACACAGAGTGTTGGACTGGAGGGGCCATTGGTCTGATCCAACATGGCTTCTCTTATGTTCTTACTGTTTACCGTTTGCTCTCTCTGCAGCAATGCATCAAGCCCGAGGGGCTCCTGGAGGAAGCGGAAGAGCAACTCCCCATCCTTGCAGATATGATACTTTACTACTGTCGCTTCGCAACCCACCCTGTCCTGCTGCAGATCTACCAGATAGAGGTAAGGTCTGTAACACTGGTGGCCAAACTTGCTTCATGTGAGAGCCACATAGAAGAAATGTCAGATGTTTGAGAGCCAAAAGGAAGGAAGGAAGGAAGGAAGGAAGGAAGGAAGGAAGGAAGGAAGGAAGGAAGGAAGGAAGGGAGGAAGGGAGGGAGGGAGGAAAGGAAGGAAGGAAGGGAGGGAGGAAAGGAAGGAAGGAAGGAAGGAAGGAAGGAAGGAAGGAAGGAAGGAAGGAAGGAAGGAAGGAAGGAAGGAAGGAAGGAAGGAAGGAAGGAGGAAGGAAGGAAGGAAAATAGATGGGGGAGGAGGAAGGGAGGGAAAGACGGAGGAGAGATGGAGGGAGAAAGGAAGGGAGGGAGGGACAGAGGAGGGATGGATGGAAAGGTGAAAAGAAAGACACTTTAATTTTAAATGCATTCTCCACACCATTGGCTAGCTTGGCTTGAAGAAGCTGTTTAAAGAAGGAATGTCTTCTCCAAGTGCGCAGACTCTTATCTGGGAGAACCGGGTTTGATTCCCCATTCTGCACTTGCACCTGCTAGAATGGCCTTGGGTCAGCCATAGCTCTGGCAGAGGTTGTCCTTGAAAGGGCAGCTTCTGGAGAGCCTTCCTCAGCCCCACCCACCTCACAGGGTGTCTGTTGTGGGGGAGGAAGGGAAAGGAGATTGTGAGCCACTCTGAGATTCGGGGTGGAAGGAGGGATATAAATCCAATATCTTCTTCTTCCTTCTTTTGACCGTTAGAGCTATTCCTCAGTGGAACAGGCTTCCTCGGGAGGTGGTGGGCTCTCCTTCCTTGGAGGTTTTTAAGCAGAGGCTAGATCAGGGGTGGGGAACCTCTGTCCCGAGGGCCATATACGGCCCTCGAGGTCACTTGGTGTGGCCCTCGGGGATTGCTGGATCGAACCAATGGTAGCCTCCTTGGGGTCTGGCTGGCCAGCGAGGATCGTGGGGCCCAGCTGTGCAGTGCAGCAGCCTCCCCAGGGCCAGGCAGGGATCACAGGGCCCAGATGTACTGTGCGGCAGCCTCCCTGGGGCCTGGCTGGCTGGCCAGAATTGCTGCAGGACCTGGAAAAGTTACTGTCATGGTTCAGTTTGCACTTGATTATCCCAGAGGGTGTGGTCCAATATGCTAATATTAGGGGATGTGGTCTAATATGCTACTGAGTTCCTGTTGGGCTTTTTCTACAAAAAAGCCTGGCCCTATGCATTTGCCTAGGGCAGTGTGTCGGGTGTGTGGGTGTGCCAGATTAGGGTCTCCCCACATGACTTCAAATGGAAAAACAATTATTTGCATTAATTTTGCTGGTCTGAATCATTTGTGAGTTCCCTGCATTGTGCAGGGGGTTGGACTAGATGACCCTGGAGGTCCCTTCCAACTCTATGATTCTATATTATCACATAAATCTTGGTCTATCTGCATTATACAAATTTAAATCATTTTTTAAAAATCATGCTATACAAAAAATAAGATAACATCTATTACAATTAATATCTCATTATTGGCAGTGTTTACCAAAGCTGTAGATCTGTTACCACTTGTGGTATTAAATGCCATATAGAGTGCCGTAAGTATATATCTGGTGGTTTTTCTGACCTTCCATCTCTGAGCTATTGACAATTTTGCAGCATGTAAAAGGAAGTCCTTCTTCACCCAAAGGGTGATTAACACGTGGAATTCACTGCCACAGGAGGTGGCGGCTGCTATAAGCACAGCCAGCTTCAAGAGGGGATTGGATCAATATCATGGAGCAGAGGTCCATCTGTGGTTATTAGCCAAAATGTATTGTTGGAACTCTCTGTCTGGGGCAGCGATGCACTGTACTCTTGGTGCTTGGGGGGGCACAGTGGGAGGGCTTCTAGTGTCCCTGGCCTCACTGGTGGATCTGTTGATGGTGCTTGGTTTTTTTGGCCACTGTGTGACACAGAGTGTTGGACTGGAGGGGCCAGTGGCCTGATCCAACATGGCTTCTCTTAGGTTCTTATGGGCCATTGGCCTGATCCAAGATGGCTTCTCTTAGGTTCTTAAGTCTGGAGCAAGTGATACTCTGTATTCTTGGTGCTTGGGGGGGCCACAGTGGGAGGGCTTCTAGTGTCCTGACCCCACTGATGGACCTCCTGATGGCACCTGGTTGTTTGGCCACCGTGTGACACAGAGTGTTGGACTGGGTGGCCCATTGGCCTGATCCAACATGGCTTCTCTTAGGTTCTTATGTAATAAAAAAGCTATTCTTTTGTTCACATGCGAGGGTATTTTAAGTCCAGTCTTGAAAATTTAGTAAGATACATTCAGACGAAAGAGGGATGAGCGTTCCTATGATTTGTTGGATTCTGTTTAACGATCCTTTCCGTCTTGAACCTCACAGCTCACTTTCGCTGGAGGAGAGACAAGGACCGAGATCTTCATCCACTCTCTAGAGATGGGACACTCGGCGGTCACGCGGGCCATCAAGGCTTCAGGTAGGGAAGGAGGTTCTCTCTGCACACATCTTATGTTCTTTTTCTAATTTTTCAAACAAACTTCATTGAACTCTAAACTCAAGTTACAACGAAATCTGAATTCAAAAAGTATTAGAACAAAATAGGAGTCAAGTGCTCCTTTGAGACCCACAAAGTTTTATTCAGAATGTCAGCTTTCATGTGCTCCAAGCACGCTTCATCAGACGAGGAATCAGGTACAGCAAGCAGAGCTATATATAGCTGGTAGGCAGTGGTTAGAATGCAAA